>NC_061854.1:10910487-10925487 GCF_019202785.1 Penaeus chinensis
AGGCACGTAAACAAAACCCACAGATAGTACCAAGAGGTTGTTTTTAAATCCCAAGACCATACATCAAATAAACTTCAACATCCAGAAGTGCCTGTCCCAGCTTCAGCCTTTGACTAAAGCTTATATCCCTTAAGTAGCTTTATTTCAAGTTAGATAAGAAGGATCTTTGGCTGTGCATAGGTTATCAATTTACATGTGAACAAGGCTTTTAATATGATCATTCCTCAGCTTTTTTTTTTTTTTTTTTTTTTAAGAAATTTAAATAATTGCTTATGGGTGTAGTATATTATCTAATTCAAGACTTTAGAATTGTACAGAGGAATGTGTATTTGTATGTGTGCGTGTGCGTGTGTGTGTGTCTGCATGCTTATGTGTGTATATATGTACTTATATATTTTTTTATGTATGTACAGTATATGTGTTTAAAGACAAAACATTAGACATATGCTGTTTTCTGTTGAGAGGTGGTAATAGCACTCAGAATATGCGGGACTGGAACTTTGTTTGGAAGGAAGTCCTCATCTATTTCCACAGATGCCTCATGATTTTCATATTTTTTCTGCATCCATGTAGGTGTTACCCCTTACATGTTATCATTTTTCTGGGGCATTTAATTTATCAGCAGCAGTGGTCATTAAGGTCATTACACTGTTGATTGTAGCCAACTCTTCTGTGTCGTATCTACACACCTGTAAGCACTTATTTGCCCCCCACCCATCCCCCACCTTTAGTAGCTAGTGTTTCTGCCAGCCATGACCAAGTGATTGAATAGACCACAATCACCATTTGACACTTATCCTAAAACATTTACATTGGGGTTGTTTTAAAGGTGTAATGTATTGGTTGTTCAGTCACTTAGTTATCTCTAGCCATGTCTCTGGCTACTAGAATTAAGGTAGAATTAGTTATAATGAATGTATGTTTTTACTTATGTGATTAATCTGGTGTTTGAATGCAGTCCTGTCCAGTGACTGTAGAGTCTCAAAAAGGCCTTATAATTTTGCTTTAGTCCAATTTTATATGTAATATTATAATTATTGTTATAATATTACACAGTTGTGTTTGTTATGAGAGAAACTATATTTAGATTATCATATGACTTCCTAAATTAATTTATATTATTGGCACACATTTTTTTCCAGATAGTTATATCTATAATACTAAATATCTTTGAATATCATTATCACCTTCTATTGTAGAGCATAATCTTGTCATTCCATTTTTCATTTCTCTCTTTCCCTTAGTATTATAAGCTTTATGTTGTTCAGTCCTTCTTCAGAACTCATGTTCCTTAGAACTGGTCCCATCTTAAGGCTGTTCTTTAGAATTCATCTATATCTTTCGGTAAGAGTGGATTCTATGTTAGGGCAGCAGACTTTATAGTACATTCTGATAATCACGTGATAAAAGGTCATGTACAGTGCATGCCTTGTCTGCACCTTTAAGAGCATAGTCAAAGCTACAAAGAGCCCTAACAATTTGTTGACACCCAGGCTTAGGCCAATAGCTTGACCATCAACTATGTCTTGACACCAGTCACCAGCAGATTAACAGCTAATTTTTTTTGCTTTCTTTCTTTCTTTTCTTTTCTCTTAATTTCTTGTCTTTCTATTCCAAAAAGAACCTGACAATATCTTTTCAGCATGTATAGCATGAATCCTTCTTTATTTATTGTCCAGCTTTGTATTATTGCACCTTTCAAGATTTTTTTTTATTTTTATTTATTATATGTCCATAAAATAGACATTTTCAAATACTATAGTATTTGTGAAAAGGAAGATTTCCCAAGAAATTTCATTTTTATATCACTAATGGCAAAATCTACAACATATACACCTGCTATTGTATAAAATTTTTATCACCAGTCTACAGTATATATATTTATAATGACAAGCATTGTTAGATGGAAACACAACAAATTTCTTCATAATAAGACTATATTAATAAAGTGCTTGACAGCTACTCCCACCTCTCCTAAACAGCATATGAAATAAGCTGATTATCACAAAAGCTCTTAGATGCTGCTCAAGCAATTGGGATACTTCTATAACCATTTTGGTTCACATGAGGTTCTTTACAAGATCATATATGTGGAAGTACTTTTTTTTGTGTGTGTGTGAATGCAAAACATTCTGATTGCTTGTGCTCATTTGCTTTTGCATTTTGCAAATTGCAGTTATAACTTGGGTAGATGTGTACATAAAACATCTGTAATTGTCATTTTACTTAGTATTTGGTAGGTGTGTTATACAGAAAACTAAGTACTCGTACGTATGTCAGCAAATTTATTATACTTTAGTTTTAAAAGTTAGATAACAAGCACCATCACTCATACTGTATGTGTTTTCATTGTCAATATAGGAGCACTTTGGTATAAAAAATACATAATATGATCCAAATTATAATAATATTTGAGATGGTAATGATATAATTTCTAGAATAACTGCCCACTTTGAGACACCCCTCCCACATAAATAGCACCTTAACAAAGACTTATGCAAGTAGATTTTTTTGAGACAAGCAACAGTAGAGAACTACAGAACTACCATTTTGCTTTTTGCTTGCCTGCTCCTGCCCTCCCCTACCCTTCTCTCTATATCTTTCAGTCTTTCTCTCATACATTTTTTTTTTTTTTTTTTTTTTTTTTTTTTTTTAATCTCTCACATTTGTGTACTGATTTAATTATATATTTGTCCATTTATAGGAACCAGGAGTAAGACATTATTTCATTACATTAGTATAGTGTCTTGCAATTTGGCAGAGGCCAAAAGCCAAACTGCAGTCTTCCTTGATTGAATTTCAGTTGTGCAATGCATTTGAAGTATTGAGTTGTAGATTTTATGATTTTAACTAAACAAATGCTCAAGTGCCTCAAAGAAGCCTTTTTATTTGATCTAGCTCATAGTAGGTCACTAGGATTTATATGTGATAAAAGTATTTTACCTTACCATCTGACATGGAAGGTAAGATGGAATTGTACATATTCTTGTTTTGAAGGGAATATATATTCTAAAGTCTGTAGAATAGCAATTACATATTAGATTAATAGAAGCTGTTCAGCAGTAACTGTAATTTACAATTTTAAATTAATATTCATCAAAGAATCTCTTATAGTTGTAGCATTAAGGCAATGATAAGGGTATTGCATTACAGAAAATATATCATTTTTAGATATTTTACCATATTGCCTCAGCTTTTATAATCAACATTGTAATCATATGTGTGTATTTTTGTGTGATATTTTGAGCGAGTATGTGTGTGTGTTTGTGTGCTGCTCTCATCAGTGTTATAACGTGTGTGTGCGTGTCTGTGTGAAGGAGAGAATGTGCTTACAAATATGCACATATGTTTTTTTTTTCTTCTTCTTCTTTTCATGAATTGATATTTTTAGGCTCATAGCCAATGTTCTTATATTGCTCTAAAGATTTTATCTGGAAATTATATTAGATCTAGAAATTAGGTAGAATTAGAGGACCTCTTTATTTTTTATGTACTTTAAATTAGTATTCCAGTATTATTAATAATATCCTTGTAGTATAATTTTGGTTGTGAATTGAGCATAAAAAACCTTTATTGGAGAAAGGGAGACCATGAAAATATGTTAAACAAACTGTCTGGATTTGCTTTTCAGCATTATTGTGCCATTCATTCTGAAATGCATTTTATCATTTTGTTTCAACAAATTTAAAAACAAAGTAAAAGAAAAATACCATTCAAGAGAAATCTTTAGGCATATGTGCTGAGTAAAGTTTTGACATATTTAGCTGCCTTGTGTGGAATGTATATGTTTTCCTTTACATCCAGAGAAACTTCTTTTAGACTAGTAGACCCAGAGCCGAATTTAGAAATGGGCAAGTTGGGCAATTGCCTGGAGGCCTCCGCATAGTTCAGAAAAAAAAAGTGTCGAAGATATATTTCTAACTGATAGTTCTTGGAACAAATGTTTAGCTTAACTCATTCTATATTTTGCATCTTTATTAGTTAGTAGGTCAGACAGACCTCCCCACTTACAAGCAACCCAAGGGCCTCAAAATTTCCAAATCTTGCACTGAGTAAACCAAGTAAATAAGTCGGCACTAACAGTAGATAGTGAATAATGCATATACATTACTCTTTAGTTACATAGTGGAGAGTACAAATCAGAAGTGAGACTAAATAATGTAGTAACTCAGGGTTTAGTCCCTTGTGCTTCATCATATTATGAAATTGATATATTGAAGTTTTTGCATGTGATCTCTACATTTTCTAGCATACTTTGAATGTAACAGCTGAAAGAATTCCTATTTGTACGAAGAAAGTTACCTATGAGCATTTCCCTAGTTGTATTCTTGTTCATGTTCAGGGTACATGTTTTTCACCTGAATCTGTTGCAAAAATTCAGTTTGCAGTACAACATTGTGAAGAACAGGAGAAATTGTAATTCTTAGGTTTTGTTTCTTATTCAAAATATGTTATGTAAATAATTGTATCACTTTTGTTAGATAAGAAAGACATTGCTTAATTGCATCTTATTTCAGATAGAGTAACTAAGGACACAAGTCTTTAGAAGCTGTTCAGAATTATACAGGATTTACTAGAGAGCTTTATGGCCTTGCTATATATGCTTTATAGATAATATTTTGTTCCTGCAGAACTATATGTTTACAAATAGAGCTCTCTCTAATAATTATCCTCCTTATGCTTGATTTCTTTTTTAATTTCCTGACGTTAATCAATTTCTATCCTGTCCCCTTCTTTCTCTGAAGAAGTGTATTCTTTTATTTAGCACATCCTTAACTGATTCTTTTCATCTGTTACTGTAGAGGCAGCTTTAGCATTACTTAATTGTTTTATTATTTAATTGTTGTAAGTGTGTAAAGAAGGCAGGGTACCATTGTTCACTGTGTACACTCATTGGCTGCTAAGCTTCCATATGTTCTGTGAATTAGGACATGATGCAAATGAAGCATTGTGAACACCATATTATATAACCACATGAAATATATAGTGTGCCTGTATTGCCCAAGTAATTCTGGTTTGCACTTATGTATATTTCCAAAGGGAAATTATCCTACAACACCCAATAGATGCATAGTCCATAGTATTGGATGCTAGATGCCATATTAATGTATATGTAGTTTGACATTGCTTGAATGGATGTTGATCAGCAAATGGTTGAATAGCAGATACATTCATTTATTTCTCTCTCTCTTCTGTGTGTCTGTGTCTGTGTCTGTATGTACATCTTTACATGTTTACACACACACACACACACACACACACACACACACACACACACACACACACACACACACATATATATATTGGGATGCAGGTCTCATATTGGGAAAGAAGATTCTTAGGAGATGGCTCCCACTACCCAACCCTAATACTCAGTCTGTACATATTAGTATATTATGGTATACACTTTTCCACAGAATCTATTTCACCAGTTTTATATTGTTTATTTACATACTGCACATTTTGTTAATAATTCATCTTTACCAGGAATTGTTATAAGGTATTAAATTCTGTTCCTTAGACATGAAAATAAAGTTCGAATCCATATTAATTTACAGTGGATGGGCAAGCAGGTACTTCATATTTTTCATTGTGAATCTAATAAGTGTTCAGATGTTTCAAACTGTGATTGAGTTGAATGGTAAAACACTTTCCTATGTTGACAATGCACAAACAAGATTTATTGAGAAGTGAAGTGCTAAAGAGGAAAGTGAGAGGAAGTAGTGGAAGTGGAAGAAAGGATAACCAACATGGTAAACATAGGCATTAGTCTCACTAAGCATCTGTCTCAAGATAAAAATGCTGTATCCAAGGAACAAAACAACAACCTTTTCTGCCATCAGTGTGACACAGGCTGCCAGAAGAATTGGTCAGCTGGACATATTGTCTGATGTCCATGCCAACAGACGGCCTGATTCAACCTCAACAGAACTTTTTCTCCTGCCTACAGTTTCATTGCTTCCCAAATCCTCCAACTATGCCCTAATGCCATCCACTTTGCTTCTGTACACCTTTCCTCTTCAAAATGTTGTCTCACTTTTCATTAAATCATGTTTGTGCATTGTGGCTTTTTCTACCATGAAATAGTTATATAAAAGCATTACCATAACTGCCTATTTTTCCATTTTGTTGTATAGAAACAAATTTATGATAGCACTTTTCTGCTTACAGTGTACTGATTATTAATATCAAATACTGTCTTTAGAGTGCCTAAGCTCATTTTTGTAATGTGTATTTAGCAGCAACCAGTATTTAAGTCTTTCAATAACATGTTTGTAGGATTTATATAAAAGAAAATGTATTATTAGATGTAGTTATACCAGTTTATATAAGGCAGTTGTCAGTGGTAATGTTTGATTACTTTGGTTTAATTAAGTCACAGAAACAAAATATTCATTTATAAGACTTGTGGTTGTACTGTTGTACAAATTGATCTCTATCCCAAAACCTTCCAATGTAAAATTTCCTAGAACAGGAAGTGGAAATACTTATATTAGTTAATCTCTTTCTCCTGTGAATTTTGACAAGTTTTATTAAACTATGGAAACTATGAAGCTTTTATTACACCACTTTAGTAGCATTAGAGAGTATGGTGCATACCTAGTACTAGCGGAATACACCAGTTACAACTGAAGATAACACTTGAAATGAGCTGGATTGTTACTAAAGATGTACTAGAGATTCAGTGGGTGAGTGAGTGAGTGAGAGAGAGAGAGAGAGAGAGAGAGAGAGTGAGTGAGTGAGTGAGTGAGTGAGTGAGTGAGTGAGTGAGTGAGTGAGTGAGTGAGAGTGAGTGAGTGAGTGAGTGAGTGAGTGAGTGAGTGAGTGAGTGAGTGAGTGAGTGAGTGAGTGAGTGAGTGAGTGAGTGAGTGAGTGAGTGAGTGAGTGAGTGAGTGAGTGAGTGAGTGAGTGAGTGAGTGAGTGAGTGAGTGAGTGAGTGAGTGAGTGAGTGAGTGAGTGAGTGAGTGAGTGAGTGAGTGAGTGAGCGAGCGAGCGTGCGAGCGTGCGAGCGTGCGAGCGTGCGAGCGTGCGAGCGTGCGAGCGTGCGAGCGTGCGAGCGTGTGTGTGTGTGTGTGTGTGTGTGTGTGTGTGTGCATGTGTGAGAGAGAGAGATGTATGCACCACTTTCAGTGAGCAATAGGCCAGACTTTTTACTCATGTTCCTGTTAGAAATATGTACTTTTATTTGCATAGTGACTACAACACAATTTTAGCATTTCAGCAAAATACCACCATCCTTTGCTGATAGGACAGTCGAGACTTTTTGCTGAGGAACCCCCCCAATCTCTTGTTGTTGTGGGTGGGATGGAGGGGATAGGAGATGGAAATTGGGACACAGTGTTGGTGACCACCCTACCTTGGGCCTCAGCCTTCTCTCCAACCCCTTCTACTATCCACTTCCAAAGGTGTGAGAGTTGTGTTAAAAGGGTGACTTTGTGCCAGTCATGTACGGTCTGTGGGAGCCATAGGCACGGTATTCCCATTTAGTTGTCTAGCCTTTGTCCCTCAAGGGGATCCTGGGGTGTGGACTCTCGCTAATTAGCTTACCATGGCCAGTATTGAAGATTTGGAACCCTTATTAGGGGCAATTAGGCTTTTCCCTGTATCCTGTAATCCCAATGATTTCTATTATCCAGGTTCCCCAATCCAAGGCCCCATCTCATTGCCTACTATCACCCCATTCTAGTCCAAATCATCCACCCAGGTCATTTCTCAACCTCCAGAAAACATTCCTCCTCTCCCAACATGCTCAGCTTTATCTCCACCCCTACAGCTTTCTTCATCTATTACCCCCTACTCCCTTATTACTTCTCTGCAGCCTTGTGGTCCACCTCTCCACTGAAGTACCTCAACACTACCACATGTCTTCGTCCTTCTACTACCCCCACCTCTACAAACCTTTTGAATACCCTGTTTAGTCCAGCCAAGTGGGATCAAATTTTCGTGATCCCCTCTACAGCCCTTTACTCTGACAACACTCTCCTCTTCCAGCAATGTCTCCCAAAAACAAATAAGCAAAGTTTCCTTCCTGCCTTGTCACAGTTATATCCGAATCCTAAGCTAAAGCATCAGCAACCCAACACACTCAACTGCTAAATCCTGCCAAACCTCATCCCTCCCTCAATATTTATACCGGAACTGTCTCCATCTCCCAACAAACTACCCCGTCTACAACAAGGATTGGTCAGATTGTGGAGAAGACTTAGTCGCCTGCCTTGTGGACTATGTTATACCATTCCCCCTAGAGGCCGCCGGAAGCCCTCCACCATTATTGCCAAGATTCCCTTCCACAGATATGGCCTTCCCCATGATGTGGCGGAGAGTACCTCCCTATGTGACCACATCAACCTCCCCAGTCGATGTTAGAATTCCTGGCATCTAGGTCATCCTGCCAAACACTTCTGTTCACAGCTTGATGCCTTCTATGTAGTTGGCCTGGTCATGATCGATCAAACTGCTCTGCACAGTCACGCACGTGTACCGATTGTGGTGGCTCTCATAATGTGTTTATTAGGGCCTGCCCTACTACAACTTTGATTCTAAGGTAGCAGATCTCAGAGTCAAACTTGGCCCCACTTTACACGATGGCAGACAGGAAGCACGTCAAGGGTTTTTCTCCTACTCTTTACTCCAATACTACCCTTCGCTCTGCCCCTCCCCCTTCCTCCCAAGATGTTTCTACATCCCCCCACGCCACCCCAGTATCTAGTCCTCCTCCATCTTACATTTCCACTTCTACCTTCTCCCTCTCCCAGTCATATTTTTTTACCATTCAAAATGCAGACACCAGTCACTATCGCTACCCCGACACTTACTCCTCTCCCTCCTCGTTCTACCCATAGCAGGCAATCTAAACACGTCTACCACTCTCTCCTCCATCTACTTCTTCCTCTACCCCTCAGATACCCCTCTCCTCTTGTCCCCCTCATAAGAAAACCATTGTTTCTCAGACCTCTCCAACCAACTCCACTACAGAATCTCTCGAATACATTCAAAACTATCTAACCATGGCCCAAGATAACATACTTACACCTTATCCAGCCCCCAAACTCTCTCAGATCCCATTCCCTCTACACTCAAAATAACTGCCGACATCCATCCCTACTCTTGTTTCCCCTACACTCACTCCCTACCAGCACATCCTATCCCCCCCTGCTTCAGCTGCACCCCCCCCCCTTCCTTCCCCATTATCCTGGATACACATGTGACTCTGTCACAACAATTCCTTTCCCTGAATTCTCTCCCTCCTGACATTTCTTTTGAAAACCCCCCTTTCTCCTTTTGCCAATACTTACTTTACCCTACGGACATCCTTGAAAAATTCCACACTTCTTCCATTAACAACTTTCACCCTTATTAATGCCTGCCCATTTACTCACCCTGTCTACCCTCACACCTCTTTACCCATTTAAGTGCCATTTTATCCTGAACTGCTTTACGACCTTTGACATGCAACATTTGTAATCATCAATTAACCCCCGTTTTTACCCTTTTCACTACTACACCTTTTTATAGTGTTATATGACCTTTGATGTCTTGTACATGTGTATGCTTTGTAACAATTAACTATTAACCATTGCTGAGGAAGCTTTGCCGCTCTAAGCAGATGGATAAGATGTATTTCCGAATTAGGCTCATTTCAGAAGCACTGAAGTTTATCTAGTTACACGGGACTCTGTAAGTACTCTTGTTTTCAAATGACGATGTATTAGTCATATATTAAATTATCTGAAATGTAATAAGGATCCAAATATGAAATAACTAAGGAAGGGTGCAAATCATTATTGATGTTACCGTGTACAGCCGAAGTTGCAAAAGTTAAAGGAACGTTAATTCATATCGTGTCTCTATACTATGTGAGTGAGTGGATTCCAAAGTAATACTTCTTATCATACATTCGCTTTTCAATCCGTAGGTCCAGTTTGTCATCATGTAAACCCTTAGCCAAAATAAACGGAACAAGGATTAGTTCCTCCACTGTGAATGAAGTCTGGTGCCATGACGATGGTTCCGTTCGGGTGGGTACACTCGACCTGGAGACACGCCAGTTCTTCCTCAGACAATTTCCAAAACCAGGCAACTCCGCAGTGCGTGCAGTCGACCCTGGTCCCATCATCTGTTAGAAGGAAGGTTATCATCTATCAGTTCCCCTTTCTTTCTGACTCTCTCTCTCTCTCTCTCTCTCTCTCTCTCTCTCTCTCTCTCTCTCTCTCTCTCTCTCTCTCTCTCTCTCTCTCTCTCTCTCTCTCTCTCTCTCTCTCTCCCTCTTTTCCCTCTCTCCCCTCTCTCCCTCTCCCTCTCCCCTCTATCTCCCTCTATCCCCCCTCTATCCCCCCTCTCTCCCCTCTCATTCCCCCTCTCCCTCCTCTTTTTCCTCATCTCCTTTTTCCCCCTTCCCTTTCTCCCCCTTTCTCCCTTCCCATCTTCTATCTCCCTCTTTCCCCCTTTCCCTCTCTCTCCCTCTTTCTTTCTCTCTTTTTCTTTCCCCCTCTTTTCTCCCAAAACTTCTCTTTCTTTCTCTCTCTTCTCTTCCCCCTCTCCCTCTTCCCCTCCCTTCTTTTTTTCTCTCTCCCCCCCTTTTTTCTCCCCTTCTTTTTCTCTCCCCCCCCCTTCTTTTCCCCTCCTTTCCCTCCCCCCTTCTCCTTTTTTCAAAACCCCCTCTCTTTTTTCTATCTCTCTTTTTTTCCCCCTTCTTTCCCTCTCCCCTTCCCTTTACCACTCCTTTCTTCTCCCTTTTCTCCTTTTTCTCTCCCTCTCTCTTTTTCCCCATTTTTTCTCTCTTTTTCCTTTTCCCCCTCTCTTTTCTTTCCCTCCTCCCTCCACCTCTTTTTCTTCCCTTTCCTTTTTACCCCTTCTTTTTCTCCCCCCCTTTTCCTCCCTTTCTCTCCCCTCTCTCCCTCCTTTCCCTCTTTCCCCCTTCCCCCTCTCTTTTTCAACCCTCTCTCTTTTTTCCCCCCTTCTCTTTAAATTTTCCCCCTCTTTATTTCCACTCTCTTTATCCTCCTCCCTTTTCTCTCCTCTTTTTTCTCTCCTTTTCTCCCTTTTTTCTCCCCTTTTTTTATTTCCTCCCTTTTTTCCTCTCCTTTTTTTTCCCTCTCCTTTTTTTCTCCTCTCCATTTTCCCCCTCATTTCCCTTCCTTTTTTCTCTCCCCCTTTTTTTCTCTCCTCTCCTTTCTCCTCCTCTCTTTTAAACCCTCCAAACTCTCAAACCTACCTCATCTTTTCCTCTCCCCCCATCCTTTTTTTCCTCCATCTCTCCTTTTCTCTCCCTTCCTTTTTCTTCCCCCTCTTTTCTTAAACCATTCCTTTTTCTTCCCCTTCTTTTTTTCTTCTCCCCTTCTTTTCTTCCCCCTTTTTTTATCTCTCCTCCTTTTCTCTTCTCCTTTTTTCTTCTCCCTCTCCTTTAAACTCCCTTCTCCTCTCCCCTCTTTTTCCTCCAACCTCTTTTTTTCCCCCTTTTTCATCCTCCTCTTTCCTCCCATCCTCTTTTCTCTCCCTCTCTTTAATCTCTCCATTCTCTTTTCCCCACCCTTTTTTTTCTCCTTTTCTCTTTTCTCTCCTCTCCTTTAAATTTTCCCCCTTTATCCCCCTCCACCCCCATTTTCTTTCCCCTCCCTCTCTCATTCCCCTCTCCCTCTCCTTTCTCTACCTCTCTCCTTTCTCCTCCCTTTCTTTTTCTACCCTCTCCTTTTTCACCTCTCTCTTTTTCTCTCATCTCTCTTTCTCTCCCCCCCCTTTTCCTTTCTCCCCTTTCCTCTCTTTTATTCTCCCCTTTCTTTTTCTCCTCCCTTTTTCTCTCCTCCTCTTTTTCCCCCACCTCTTTCCCTCATCTCCTTTTTTTTCCCATCTTCCTCTCTAATTCTCTTTTTCCCCTCATCCTCTTTTTTTTCTCCCCCCCTTTCCCTCCTCTTTTCTCTCCCTCCCTTTTTCTCCCTTCTCTTTTCCTCCTCTCCTTTACCCCCTCCCTCTCTCTTTTCTCTATTTTCCATTCCCCCTCTTCTTTTTCTCCAAACTCTCTTTCTCTCTTTCCCCCCTCTCTTTACCCCTCCCTCTTTTCTTTTCTTTCCATCTCTCTTTTCTCTCCCTCTCTCTTTTCCCCTCCCCCTTTTTCTCCTTCTCTTTTTTTCCATCTCTCTTTTCTCTCCCCCTTTACTTCCTCTTCTTTTTCTTCCCCCCCCTTTTTCCCCCCTTTCCCTTTTTCTATCCATCTCTCTTTCCTCTCATTTCTTTTTCTTAAACCTCTTTTTCCCTCCACTCTCTTTTCCCCTTCCCCTCTCCCCCTTTTTCTCATCCCTCCTCTTTTTCTCTCCCCCTCTCCCCCTTTCTTTTTCATCCCCTCCCTCTCATCTTTCCTTTTTCTCTCCCTCTTTTACTCTCCTCCCTCTTTTTCCTTCTCTCCTCCCTCTCTCTTTTTCCCCCCATCCTTTTTATTTTTCTCTTTCTCTCTCCCCCTCCATTTTCCTCTCTCTTTTCTCTCCCTCTCTTTATCTCTCCAACTCTCTTTATCTCTCATTCATACCCTTTTCTACGTTCAAAAATATAGGTGAGAAGTGGGAGGGAAGGAAATGTACAGGAGTGGAAGGTTGCAATAAGACGGGGAGTGTAAATAGATTTTGTCGAGAGTTATAAGAATCCAGGATGAAATGGAACAAAAAAACAGCAAAATTTACATAAATGAAAATATTTGAAATAATGAATGGTATTAGAAATTATGTTAATCGGTGCACATAACACATTGACTCCGGAAAGGTCATGCAATTTCTTAATCATTATTCCCTATCAATTGAAGCAGTGATGCAAGCTAAGCTCCGTATGACCTTGGTGTCTAACACAATTATTTGTTTTAACCATTAACCATTATTCAACTGGTCACTGAAACCATCGACAGGTATTAAGTCTCCACTACAAGTAACACCTTAAATAACCTGGAGCTCGTCAAAGAGGAAACTTACAGCTCCGTGAGGCCCGTAAGGTTCTTGAGGTCGAAGATTTGGCCCGCAACGACTTCACTTTTGTCTATGATTAAGAGGGAGCGAAGGTGTGCCAACGAAGGTATCATGCGCGTGTCCACTGGCACCTGCAGGAAGAGAGGAAATGAAGAAGGGGACAATTGGAATTTGTTTAACTAAGATTCGCAGAACATATGATACAAGTATTCTTAAAAGTAACCACGATGAAATACAAAACTGAATTTCAACAAGATTGTAAAACAGACTAATCAATAGTGACACTTATTTTCACAACTATATTAATTTTATAGGATGAGATGCAAGTACTTAAGGAAAATTATAATGATGAATTATGCTATCAACTTTCAGGAACAAGCAAACTGTGTAGTCAGAGGTGAATTTTATTTTCATGCACAAATAAATCTCAGTGATGACTATACTGCGTTGTTTATTAGGTCACTTTGGTCTCACCTCAATAAGGTAGAGGTTTTCGAGGCCGGGGAAGGACTTCAAGAATGAGAGGTCGTCGTATTTGAGGGAATGACTCGACTTCAGCAGCGGACTTTTGTTCTTGACGCCCTGTGAGTCTCCAAGTATTCTACTGAAGCTTTCTCTCAGCCTTCTGGTATTTTCGGAACAAGGATCTCCAATCACGACAGTGGGACAATTGGTCTGCAATTACATGATATACTTCTAAATAAACAAAGTAAAAGTTACTACAAGTAATTTAGGAATCATCATGTACAACGGTTTCGGTTTGAAGAAAATTATCCCAACGACTCGTAATCCGTAAAGAAATTTTAAAGATAATTTCAGGCTTTTCTTGTTTACATCTTTTTCATGCTGGTTCCTGAGGTTGACTGACTTCCCTGCTTCTTTAAAGATTACTTCTCCCTGAACTAAGAAGTACGTGTCAACAAAATTCAGTCGACTTCCCGGAGGAATCTCGCAGTCCAATAACCTAACACGTAAGCTTGAACTGGAGCACTGCCTTTGTCAGTTCTTTTTTTTTTTTTTTTTTTTTTTTTTTTAATCTAGACTGATTTAACGACTATAAGACGAAGACTGGCTGCAGGGAATATCCAGTGTCACTTTCCTCTGCCACCTTCATCCCGTCTGTGTTCTGCTACAACGTTTGTGTGTAATATATGACCATTTTACTTTGCGGGTCTGCTACAGACAAATTTCTTCATTTTGGTCGAAACTTCTTTGAGATCTTAATGTTGACTTTCCACCTTTACTTGCAATATTTTGGTCCGCCATTGTGTTTATACCTTTTTTACATAAAAAATTGGCCTTAACTCCAAGAACTTACATGTCGTAAACCGAGCTAAAGCGCTGTCCTAGGGATATTGCATTTTCCTGTGCTCACCAAAAACGCGTATCTCAGACATCTTTCTACTCCTTAATGATTTGTCATTTTTCCGTTTCTTCGCTGCCACAGCTTTCCATACAAGAATCTTGAAATAGTGTCAGTAGGGACTAGACCGACAGTAAGTCTAACTACTTTCAATATTCCTTTCCAACGCCATTTCAGAGCGAAAGCCTCTTTCCGTAACATTCCTTTATTTACAAATAAAATAATGTTCTAATTGTAGCGCCATTGTCTATATTGTCATATTATTATTTGTGCTTGCGTTCCTTTTGCAAAATCTCTATATTCCAAAGTATTTTGACTTAAACACAGACACCCACATAAACAAAGCAGCTGGAATAACGTAAAACCACCGTGGTAATGGAAACACTAAAACATTTATCAGACGGTAAAAGTAAAATATAATTTTTCGGTTTCACTATCCGATGTGGAGTCTGCTAGAAACGTCATGGTTTTACTATTTTATTACAAACAGGGCTGTGTATCATTTCATGCTCAGAGAGTTGCTTTGACTACGTTTGCATCCCACTGCTATCTTGCTAATGGACAATTCATTATATGTCTTGCCGCCACCAGCATGATTTACCCAGTGACACAATAGCCAAGACGCCCACTAATAGTACACGTTACACTTGTACACGCTGAGAATCTTTTGGTCTCTGGCTGCCAGTATTC
>NC_061854.1:10935487-10952987 GCF_019202785.1 Penaeus chinensis
TATTACTAAACTATTTGAATTGTGTAAATAAAAGATCTACAATTTACAATATTATGCATGTTATTAACTTTAATTGATGTCTCACTTCAACTTTGTAATTCATTAGACTTAAAGTTATTTATTATTTTCTATTAAGATATAATACAAGACCCAAGTACATACATAGAAAGAAACAAATGTTTAAAATTGTGATCCCGTAAAACGAAAATAAATATCAACGTCTGGCAATGTTGGCAAGCGTGAAGTCTTTCCCAGATTGCGACCATAACAAAGGCAGGTATCCTGTAATACCGAGACTTATATCGTCTGTCATCGGTAAATATTTCGGTTTTAATATCGAATGAGTGAACCAGTGTATAGATATATTATTTGCCATGTGTGAGATGCAGTTTCATTCAGTGATACTTAATTGATTATGGTGTTTCAGATAAAAGATGGTGCGACTTACTCTCCGTAGGAGGCTCTCCTACAACACCGCCAGTAACAAGCGAAGGATGTAAGTATTGTAATTTCTGCCTACTTCTCATACTATAAGGTAGCATGTTGTAAAGATAGACTTTAAATCGGTATTTTGTAGAAGAACACGGGTGAGGTAGGAATGTGTTTCAGAGTTTGAAGGAATGTACGAGAAAGTGGATTCACGTGTTCATTGAATTTGAATGATGCCATAGGAAAATTAGAGGCAACAGCATACTATGGACAAATATATTTTGGCAGGTAGCGAAATGTGAAACATCACGTAGTTCCTTACTCTTGGGAGTTAGTCGTAAAAAAAAATGTATATATAAAAATACGGGTCAGATACATGTAGTTGGAGCAAATGGTAATTATTCGGAATAGTTTCGCGTAAACGATCACGACGATTTTGATTTTGAGTTCCTCTACCATCCAAATGTAATGAAATTAAACCAAGGACCCCCCTCCCTTCTGTTAGTGACAAACTTGGCCCCAACAGCAGTGGAGGGGGGCATGAAAGGCAAAGCTGCAAAAAATATTTTCCTTTCTGGGAACCTGGGAAACAGGACAAACATTTTGTTGGGTAAAAGTATTGTGTACAATAGTTCTACCAATAGTACGCAATTTTTTTTTTCAAGGGCTTCTAATTTATTGGGTCTGGAGAAAGTTTCCAATAAGATATTGTAATTTGGTTGTTGTTGGATCTTTTTTATTTTTGGCAAAGATGAACTATGCAGAAAAGTAAACAAAAATCAAACAACTTTGTGATTAGCTATTAGCTTTTATGCATTCTACAACCTGAGTACATTTAACTTACACTTGTATGAACTCTCATTCTGTTGTGAAAAGCAAGAAACAATTTTCGTAATTGCATAGAACAGGTGTTTTGCTGAAAATTTTCTGCCAAGCCAAAAAAAATTCTGGGAATCTAGTTCCTGGGTTCTGATACTTTTTGCAGCTCTGATGAAAGGTACCAGGGAAATTGTGGGATAAAAATATGAATAGGGGTAACGTTACTCGGAACAATGCACACACAGGGAAATGGACCTCGCCATCTTTTAGCGCATAAGAAAATGTCGGAAACACGGATGTGCTGCTGCAACCTTGTATTTACTGCTAACTAACAAAAATATCCACTACATAAAATAAGTTTGGATCTCAGATTTGGGGGCATAAGAGAGATTTACCTTCTCTTTAATATCAGTCTTTATAGGAAGGGAGGACATGCAAGTTTACAGGGATATTGCAGAGTCAATGCAGTAACTTAATTATTGTGAAGCACATGTTTAGGAGCTACGGTCTTTAACCCCTAAACATCCTTTCAAGTGGGACTGCTCCCCCCCCCCCTCCTGCCTGTCTGACCACAAAACATTCACCTTGTATAGTCTGGTGGGATAGAAACCTAGTAAATGTCTCATAACAATATCTATAATTTCTTACATTAGCCAATAGATTCACCGCTGTGATCCAGATGTGACCATCATGTTATGAAAAAAATTGTACCGAGGGGTGGGTAATGTGAATATCCAAGGAAAAAAATTGGCTGAGAGCTGTGGTGATGGGAACTTGCTATTGTGAGAGTTTTGTCTGAAGACCAGGTAATGAAAATAATTTGTTATAAGTATACAAGATCTTGTAGGAGGATTACTCAGTGTGCATTTAGAAAGGAGCTTTTACATTATATCCATTAGTAAATGATTGAAATGTATATAGTTTGTTTCCCAAAACCATGTAGTACGAGGTAAAATTTGCCTGGATTGTACAGACTGTCTGAAAATAACTTTATCCGTGGTATTACCTTCGCAATTTGATAAGAGGATAGCTGTGCAACATGTAATATTATGGTATACATTTACAGGAAAA
Source organism: Penaeus chinensis (assembly GCF_019202785.1). Taxonomy (NCBI): domain Eukaryota; kingdom Metazoa; phylum Arthropoda; class Malacostraca; order Decapoda; family Penaeidae; genus Penaeus; species Penaeus chinensis. The sequence goes on from NC_061854.1 coordinate 10,937,807, forward strand.
TGTAATGATGCTACAATAATCTAAGAAAGAAACTATTCAATGATGTATGGAATAAATCTTTTTAGGCAAAAAATGTCATGAATAAAGAAAATGGTTAGCAAAAAATATCATGCAGGGATTGGGTGGGGGTCTGAAGACATGTTTGTGGATTTGTAGGCTTGGCTGGATTATTAGAGGGGTGCAGTTACTTTGTAAACTAGACCAACACTTTAATTTATTAAATTTGTGATGGAAAATAAGAATCATACAATAGAAAAGGTATTTGAAAGAAGAGTACTTGTTATCCAGAGATCAGGGTATATGAACCCCAAACCTAACCTTTCCTACCTTTTATTTATCCTCTAAATGAGGACAAACCCCCTAGTACCCCCCATTATTAGCACTTCATAACTTACAGAAGAAAACATTAACCCATTCACGATGGGCATGTCACGTATCCATGACATGACCACGGTAAGTTTACTTGTTTAATTGTTTTTACACATAGATGGCTACACTGGCACTAAAACACCAATGAGCCAATTACATGTACTGCCTGTCTCGTCTGTTTACCCTTTTCTTTAATTTACAAAAATATTTTGTGATCTTATTTTGGTATTACTATTGTTTATAACATTATAGTAATTATAATGTTTATAATAAAAATAACACCATCAATATTCATAGCACTAGTAAAAAAAATACATCTCGCCAATTTAAGGAAAGGTGAAATCGGGTAAGGCAGAGCCATTTATGTGTAGAGACATTTCACAAAAATATAAGAAATGGGCACCGCATTTTCCCCATTTTTTTGTTAATTTCCCCATTGCGAATGGGTTAAGAACTCTGGCTGTGTGAGTGTATTGTGGACTTGGTCTCTGAGCAGATATTTTCATTAATTTGCTGTGAATAGGAGGCTGCTTCGTCTGCACCTGTGTTGTTTACATGACTATTTTTTATGCTCTATAAGTTGACAGTGTCCATTTCCCTCTGTGCATCACTTGATAACATTTACTGAAATAAATATCAAGAAAAAAGACCAAGGAAATGCTGATATGTAGTCGAGATATATCGAGTCTGTGGAAGGAATATAAACCAATGACAAATATAGAAATTAGGAAATGGCAAAAATGCTAAAAATGCTTATGCAGAAAGCAAAAATACCATTGCAAAGGGATGGTATGGAGTCTTGTACTTGAGTGTAAATGTTTGCCTAGCCTACAACAAGCACACTCATGAGAGTAGCCATTTTTCCATATTTTGGGCCACGTGCAGGCAGTGAAGTATCTGGATCCAAGGGGTTAAGAATGGCCCGCTTGCAAGTCAACAGCAACAAAGAGTTTCCTGATTACACAATGCCGCCTTGTGGTTTCCTGATTTGAAAGTCCTCTACCAGGCTGTGTTCACATTGACCAGGCCCCGCTGCCGGGGAATTGTTGGCACAATAGCGTGCATGGCATGACTGTACATGCCCCCGGAAAACGGGAGCATTATGATACATACGCACATACACCCGGAATGTAGTCCAGGCATTCCATGCCATGTACATACATGCCACCCGGTGACAAAGGGTTAACAGGCATCATGTTGATCTTTTCATTAACTCCTTGTATCCAGGTACCTTGCTGCCCACACAGTAATAACCTGGACCTGGTGTGGTTTGTATGCCATGCACCAGAGTAAATTCCCTCCCCCCCCTCCCCCCTTATCTTTCAAGGAGAAAGGGATTTGGTAGCTCTTTTTGTGAATTAGAAATTAAGAATAGGATTTTGGGTATATTAATAATTTTAACAGAACTGCTAATGTGTTAGGGACTGTGTGTGGCTACAGGGAATGGCACTGGTGTATTAGAAAGGTAAAGATGGTGACCATTGATGAAATCAGAAATGTAACCATTTCAGAAATAATTTGTTATAAATTTAGAGATCAGAAGATGTACTATAATTAAAATCTAATTGATTACCCCAACAGTGTAAGGACACCTGGAGGTCGCTTGGTGTACCAGTATGTAAAGAAACGTGGAAAGCGTGCGGCTTGCGGTAACTGCAAGACAGAGCTTGCAGGTGTTGTTCGCTGCCGTCCTTACGAGCTCAAAAGAATGCCCAAGTACAAGAAGAAAGTGAGCCGTGCCTATGGTGGTTCTCTTTGCCATACATGTGTTCGCGAAAGGTAAAGATCATATTTTCAAATAAAATATAGTAGAATGTTTAGTTGTGGACAAGAATTAATTACCTCTTTGTACTTTTATTAATGCCTCTTTAAATGGGATGATTATTTTGGTTGAGGTGAAAAGGACAATGAGCAAGTCATTGTAAACTGGGCCTGAAATTTTATCCTCTCTTTCAGGGTTGTGCGTGCTTTCCTGATTGAAGAACAGAAGATCGTGGTTAAGGTACTCAAGGCACAGAAAGCTGCTGCTGCTGCTGCAGGAGGATCTAAGAAGTGAATTGAATAAAGAAGAGAAAAAAAAGTTTCTATCATTACCCACTATTACAAATTAGATTGCCCAAAGGGTGATGAAAAAAAGAGTAGTTTTGAGTTTAAAAGGTTGTCATTATTCCTTAATTCCTGGTAGGTACATAGTTGGCAGTACTTTTTGTGAACTGTATGTGCACATTTATGATTCCACAAGTGCTCAGCCACCAGTAAGACAATTCATGTAAGCTCAGGTCGCTCTATTTTTGTTTTACAATAGTCTTTGATACTGAAATATATATGTTTTTCTATAGTGAGGCCAATCAGCTAGGCTTTTCCTAAGTTAATATTGGTTATTGACATATGATATGAACTATAGTTAGCTATTAAAAGGTTAGAGGTGAGATTGGTGGATGTAATTATTGATTCATTGGTAATTTGAACACTTCTGGAATCATCGGTGTGTAAACAAATTAAAATCACAATGGCCATGGCAGGTATGGAGGCTTAGGAGATGGAGACTGAAGACGCCTTCTCACCCCTTCCTTTTCCTTCTCTTCATTCCTTCCTTCTGTCCTGTTATCCCAATGATGACCTCATATTTACCCTGTTCGCCACAATGCTGTATGACCGTTGATGTCTGACACATTTGTTTTGGTGGATTTCCAGAATGGCCAATGGTCAAACATTGCCTTGTGACCCCCCCCCCCCCCCAAAAAAAAAAAAAAAAAAAAAAATCCCAGGGGCTTCGCCTCCAAATCCCACTATTGCAAATGACCTTACATGTTGATGCGGCAGAAAATTTTCAATAATTTGCCCCCAAGTATAGTTTCTTTCCACTAAGTTAACTTTCAATGCCAACGTGGGAGCTGCCAGTATGTTTTGATACATTTGTCGGACTAATATAATGCGGACAGTTGACCATGCTACAAGAATTGAATTGATGGGGAGAGGACGAAGTGTAGAATTTCCTTAGAATGCATCTTGAACAAATTACTAATGTCACCTTGAAAGGTATCGGGCTAAGACCTTGGGTATTGGTTATTTAATTTTTTTTTTTTTTTTTTTTTTTTTATAATGGTTAATGCTTTAAAGCGAATAAATGTGCTAAACCTGAAAGGCCATATTGCATTGTGGTAAAGTACTATGGTTAAAGTAGTTTAATATTCTTTATTAGAACAAAATGTCTTAAAATTCAACGGCCATGGTATTTTAAGATGGTAAAGACGTTGCGGCCCATGATGGGGCCACCCTGCCGTGGTCCTAAGCCCTGCTCAACTGATTTTACATGACCCTTTCTTCTCCTTTCTTTTTCTTCATCCCCTTGTTCTGTGTACATATCCTTACTGTTAAACCCATTTTTGCCACAATGCTGTATCATAATGGTCCCTATTCCCTTAACTCCTTCCCTTGCTAACAACCTTTACATTCTACTATGCCCCATCAGCTCCCACTCTACCTTTTTCACTACCATATAATCTTCTAGTACTGTTCAACCTGTAACTTTACATTAATCATTGATTTCTTTCTAAACCTTTTCGTTACTGCTTTTCCACTTTTGATGTCGTTTAGCACTTTCTTACCTGGGAAGCTTTGCCCCCATGCCTCTACGCCGCTAATGACTTTAGATCTTGACACGGTAGAAAAGATGGAAGTAAATAGGGTAGGATGGGCATTAATAGAAAGGGAAAGTGATTAGATCACATGGTGGGTATTTATGCGTCTGAGGAGGTAGGGATTCTGTGAGGATGTCCGACTGGTTGGGGGTCTGGGAAGAGAGGACAAGCAAGGGCAGGATAGCAAGATGTGGGACAGAGAGGAGCATTGGAGCATGACACGAGGTATGAATAATACTAGTTAGTTGTTCCGGCAAAATTGTCCGACAAACCAACCGAGTGCTCTTGCCTGTGTTTGTTACTAGATAAAGCTGTCTGCTTGCAGTTAAGACTATTTACCGCCAGGAATGGATGGATGACCCTGCCAGACACTTGCACCGTGTACACAAAATAGACATTGACGTAATTTAATTTGCTGAAAAGTTCTGCTACATCACATCTAAGGTCAATAGTAGCATATTCAAAATTGCTGATAGCGCGAGGCTTGTGTTAAATCCCCGGGTAATGAAGTGTGCTATGACATCAAAGGTCATACGGCGCTATGGTAATGTGGAGTAGCCAAAAGGGTTAGAATGAGTTAATGATGAGGGTAAAGTTACAGGTTGAGCAGTACTGGAGGGTACTATGGTAGTGAAAAGGGTAGGGGAGCTGATGGGGAATAGCATAAGGTAAAGGTTTTTAGGAGGGGAAGGAGTTAGGGAACATTATATAGTATCGTGGCAAAAAGGACAAAAATTAGTAACAAATAGGATAAGTGGACAGAACAAGGGGATGAAAAAAGAAAAGACCATGCAAAATTAGTTGAGGCAAGGTCTTTCTAAACCTTTTCATTACTGCTTTTCCACTTTTGATGTCGTATAGCACTTCAAAATGACGATCAAGAGATTGGGAGGAAAGTGGACATGGTATTATTCATACCTTTACTACACATCTTCACATTACAAGGTGTATATTCACTCATTTATATCTTTCCTGTATTTGTCGCAGTGTTTAATAGTTCATAAATGGACTAAGTCTGCTTTGCGTTACTTGTGTGGACAAGTCTTAAGGATACCAATTGATTATGGACAGCCCTTATGGGGAAATAAAGTTGCCATTTCAGTCTTAAGGTCTGTCCAGAAACAGGCAAACTACCTGAGCGCCCAATGAGCGCACTAACCAGGTAGTGCCTGGTGGCACATGTTCATGTCTTTTCGTTATATATATGGCTCCACCTTTGCAGCCTCCTTGAAAAGCCATGCCTGTTCTTTAAGTAAAAGTCCAGAATTGACAGCTTGGTCAGTCATGTGGACAGAAAACAAGTGCGTGCTTTGTAGTGGGGAATAGTCAACTTCTGGCCAACTACTCACTAGTGACATTACAAATTCTACAACAGTAAATACTTTTGTGCCGGGATGGAAATATCCCTTCTATGGAAAGGTCCAAATAGACTACCTGAAAGTTAAACCCAAGTCTTCATGATGCTAACTGGTACTGAATTTCCATATTTTTGTTTACTGAAAAAATTCCACTGCATCAATATCTAAGGTTATTAGCAGTATATTCAAAATATAGCAATAGGGTGTGTCTTGGGGGTGAAGCCCCCCAGCTAAGATTTTATTTTTGCTTTACAAGGCAATGCTCGAGGATTTCCAGAACAGTCAATGGTCAAAACAAACATGTGCCAAAGGTCATGCAGCATTTTGCCAAAGTATTGTGTCGAAAAGGGTAAAGACAAGTTCATGATTAGGATAAGTGGACAGGAGAAAGGATGAAGAAAATAAGGAAAAGGAAAGTAGGAGAAGAAAAGACCATACAAAATTAGATGAGGCGAGGGCTGAGGTCCAAGGTTGGGGTGATCCCCTGCATTGGGCCTCAGTCTCCGCCTCCTAAGCCCCTCACAGCAACAATGAGCAAGGGATTGGGGGAGCGGTGACTTTATATACATTCTAGTATTTACGCTTTTTATTTTACCTTGCTCATGAATTTGGGCCAGTCAGTGAGATTTGGCTTGTGCTAATTGCTAATTTGCCCATTTCACTTTCAGCTGCCGAAATGGTTTGCTAGCTAACAGGGACACACTAATGTATTAATAATGTTTATGGGTTGCTATAATCTGCTGCTTGTAATGCTGTATCAAATACAAATTGTGAGCTATTTTCTTCTTCTTTTTACATTTTCATTGGCTTTGCTAAAATGTATTTTGTGATGGGATACAATCCACAATTCATTTTGTGATGGGATACAATCCACAATTCTTTTATTATTTTTTAAAATAATAATAATAGTTAGGAGTTTGGATATTACATTCTGTAATTAAAAGATTGAATGATCAACTACCAAATAATTTACTGTTGGTAGCTTAAAAATGGAAAGAAATTTCAATTTCAATCCGTGTATTCTACCAAATCAGCACTTTTCCCTCTTATATAAAGTGATGACATAATATATACATTTTTAGATAATTCCAGTTACACTTTGGTGTCTGGTTTAGTTATTACCAGTTTTCTGAAGGATAATGAACTTCATTCAAAAGCACTGCTACTTTACTAACAGCCTTGCTAATCAAAACCATTATATTTACATCATATTAATTTCATTTATTTCATGTGAAATGAAAATAAGAAAAAAAAAAAGATTTAAGGAAAAAAAAAAAGGGAAAATCTGATAATTTTTTCTTTCCTAAATATGGTAATTACTTTTTTTCTTCAGAATAATGCAAGTTACAGTATATTTGAATATCCCCAAGTTTCAGCATCCTCTTTACTTCAGCTGATTCAAGTGTTCCTCGTGCCTTTTGATGGCATCTTTGTGAGCCTGCACTTGCTCCTTGTGGAACTCGATTTCCTTGTGAAGGCCCTTTTTTAACTTTTTCAGTTGTTCTTGATCCTGAAATAAAATATTTTTCTTTAATAAAAACTATTATAACTATCATTTAACGTACACAATCTATATTTTTTTTATATGAAAATGTTCTTATATTCCTATCCTGTTAATGATAGCAAACTGTTCAGTCACTTGAAAACACACATTAGGCCATAGAATGGCAGATCTTGCAGAAACTTTATATTCCTCAATATTTTTTTTTTTTTTTATATTACCCTATTAACCAGACCACAACACAATCTGACATTATGAAGAATACTGACTGAAGAGAAAAAGTACAAGTTATGAAGACAAAACTAGTAAGATAGAATTATTTAATAATATCTTAACTGGGATAACTGGGAAGGAAGGGGTGGTGATGCAGATGAAGGAAGGGGTGGTGATGCAGATGAAGCAAGGGGTGGTGATGCAGATGAAGCAAGGGGTGGTGATGCAGATGAAGCAAGGGGGTAGGATGGAGGTTAGCAGTCGCTTAACTCCTTGGTGACAGGTGAAGAAACTAAAAAAAAAAACTATGCTCTGGCGATCAATGGCAACGCGCCGACTTTGAGCGCGGGAGTTCGGTACATCAAGCCGAATCACCGGCTCGTAGCGCTTTGGCGTGCCGTCACAGCGTACAGCTGCACGCCACATTTCGAGCGGGTTGTTTTGACATCTATAGATGTGACCCGTCGTTAAGGAGTTAAAAGTGTATGGGGAGTGGAAGCTGAGAGATTGGATGGTGGATGAGGGATAGGCATGTTATCTTGGACCATGATTAGATAGTTTTGAGTGTCCTCAAAAGTTTCTAAAATGAAGTTGGTTGGTCTGAGAAATAAGGGTTTTCTTATGAGAGGGAGAAGAGGAGACAGACGTTTGAGGGGGGAAGGGGAAGAGGTAGGTGTAGGAGAGGATGTGGTAAGAATATGGGGTGAAACATTTAAATTGATGCAACGTGTAGAGTGAGGAGGAGGAGGAGGAGGAGGAGGTAGGCACCAGGGTAGTAGAGATTAGAGTCTGGATTTAGAATGACATACAAATACGGCTGGGAGTGGGAGGGGAAAGAAGTGAGAGTGTAAGGAGGAGGAAGAGATACTGGGGAAAGACAGAAACCTCTTGGGGAGAAGGTGGAGGGACAGACTGAAGGTTAGCAATTCAGTAGGGAGCAAGAGAAAAACCTTGTCAACATACTTCTTGCTGCGAAGCCAAGTTTGAATCTAAGGACTACCTCAGACTCAAACTTGTAGGTAGGGCAGCCCCTATAAAATACATTTTGGGAACCACCACACGACAACAATGGGCTATGTGAGGTGATACAAGATGGGTATGACCAGGTGTGTTGACATAAGCAGGTCCATCAGCTTATGTCAACTGGCATGAGTAACTGGAAATAATGGCAATTCTTTGTGGTAGGAGGGGAACATAATACAACTTCACAGAAAAGAAAGGAAATATACTAAGAATAAAGTACAATACATTATGGAGAAATAAACTGCCTAGATGTTCATAGCACCAATCAAACAAACGGTGTACCAGAAGCTAAAAAACAAGAGCAACCTCAATACAATTGTAATGAGGAGAATCCACAGCAGACTTACAATATCCATAAGGATGGTGTAAGATAAGAATAATGTGTGTCAAGAGTATGGAGCTCAACTGAATGAAAAATACAAAGGTAATAGGCTTGATAAATTGTACAGGTTATGGAGTAAGACCTCTAAGAGGACTATAAAGTCTAAGAAGCAGTGATCAGATCCTGCATAACCATGAAGAGTAAGAAGTAAACTTCAAGGTATTGCTGAACACACAAAGAGACCCAATACATCATATGAATAAACAAGATGAGGCCTGAGGACTGCCTCTAAGAGTATGTAAGGCTCTAGGTGCAAAGTAGATAAGAGCCCCCTTACCATACACAAGGGTGTTTGCTCTGGAATGTTAGCAAAAATGTGGAAAAATCAATGGCCAGACTGCCTTGTTGGCACACACATCTAACCAGTGTGTAGGCTGCACTTACACAGAAGTTGTTACTAAAGCAGACACCATGAACAAGCAAGGAGTTATGAGACACCATGAATAAACAAGGAGTTATGGGCAGAGCTAGTAGCTGTAGTGGCAAAGTGTGAAATATTCCGCCCAAAGACCAGTGGAGGTGCACACACTGCCTACAGTGCTGTCCTCTTAACCCAATGCCGACAGTCATGACGTGTACATGTATGCCATGCCCACTGTGAGTTTACTTCTTTAATTGATTTTACACATAGATGGTTACACTTGCACTAAGTCACCAAAGAACCAATTATGAGTACTGCCTGTCTCACTTGTTTACCCTTTTCTATGATTTACGAAAATATTTTACGTTCTTATTTTGCTGTTACTAATGGTTATAACATTATAGTAATTATAACGTTTATAATAAATATAACACCATTGATATTCATAGCACAATCATAACATTTTAAGTCCTGGTGTAAAAAAGTGCCTTCAAGAAATTAATTGAAATGAGACATGAACAGGATTATTATTTTAAACCTTGTTATAATACAACCATCCTCTATAGGTTGGCCATCTGCTGACAAGACATCAGACAGAACAACTGTGTGCAGTTTGGCTCCTTAGAAATCAGCTAGGCCTTAAAAGACTAAATACAGTGGTAGAAATAACACCTGATTATGGTGCTAACTCCCTTGCCTCACAATTCCACACCACTTCATCATTTTTTCATACAAGTTTGTACAAAAGTAATGATACTTATTTTTTGGACTGTACACCCCCCCCCCCCAAAAAAAAAAGAAAAGGAAAAGGTAAATAATTGAAATAAACAGGATTACTAATTGACTCCTTGGTGATTAAGCACACAGAGCTATTGATATGTAAATACAATAAACTAAAATCAGTGGTCATGGCATCTACTTATATGTCTTCCCCAATAGCAAGGATTATTATATGCAAATTTGATGTTAAAAATCATATAACATATCAGAAATCCTCTCATGCCTTTGAAATGATGGGAGTTTGAAGATTATATTACTATCTGCAAATCAACTCTTGGCTGTATGCAAATGGTTAATAAAATTCTACTAATAAATTTGAGTCTGGAATCTAACTTATGAATAACAATTTATAATTGAATTTAGCATTCCATTGTGGGTAAAAATAGGTGGGTAACAATTTACATGATATAAATTGTAATTTTCATTTCAAAGGGTAACTGAAAATTAGGAAGAAAGTAATTAAACAAATGCATTGTATACTGTGTATGTCTGTTTGCATGCAGCTGTGCTTGTGCAATTGCAAGTAGGTAAGAGGAAGGAACATGAAAAATATTATCTAGCATTTATTTATTTATTTATTTATTTTTTATTTTTTATTTTATTTTCTTATTCTCTCAAGAGCAAGAATCATTATCTACATAAAAGGTTTAGTGGGTCCATGTACAATTTTACATGACTTTTTGGAAATTTAATGGTATCCGATAGCTGGTCAAATTAGGAGGCTTCAGCAACGTTAGTCAGCTAAAATAAAACAGAAAACACATACCTTAATCTTTGTACGTTTAAAATCTCAAAAGGAGGATATGAATTTCAGAAAAAGCATTACTTATGTATACCAAGCATAGAAAAGGGGATACCTAAAATTTATTTTTAGAAGAAAAGAATCCCTACTATACCATGCTCGATTGAAAACGTCCAATCTTGAAGCTATCACTATTTTGGTTTCTTCTCCTTCCCTTGGCTGGACTGTAAATCCTTCAGCTTTCTCATCTGCTCTTCTTCCTGTTTAGAAGCACATGCACATTCCCTTTAAGCCGAGGAAATCAGCATGAACATTGTGGCCATCTAATCCCCTTAGCCTTTAATACACCTTGAAAAGACAAAAGCTTTTTGTTCAGAAGTAACAAAGCAAGCACAAGTAAGCAAAGAATGATCAGTATAAGCAATGAATTTTAATTCTATCTATTTCTAAAGGTTAAATTCTATCAAAATTATTTAAGAAAGAGTACACTAGCTGTGCAAGATGTGGTTGTACTTTTAACAAACTTTAAAGAATTTAACACTGCACTGGCCAGATTAAAAATCAATAAACCATTTGTTTTCCCATTTTCTTTACTGTTGTACTAACATTTTTTCTGGAAAAAATTATAAAATTTGTTAATTATAACTATAAAATCAGATCTAAAGAAAAATTTCTTACATGTTAATCCCTATGATCCGGATGGTGATTAACATGTCATGAAAAAATTTGGCCTGTGGAATGGGTGCTGTGAACATGCCATCATGAGAAAATCTGACTGTGGGCCAGGGTAATGTGAAACTGCTGTCGTGAGAATTTCAGCTGAAGGCTGGTGTGACGGGAATGACTCGCCATGAGTGCAAACCTCTTGGAGGGTGATTAGACTTTATTTGTCATTTAGAAATGGGCCTTTGCATTATTTCCATCAATAAATGACTGGAATGTCCTGTCCATAAGCCATGACTGGAAGAGTGCATCTCTAGGAAAGATGATAAATCCTGGATCCTGGCCATTGTGATTGCTGGCCAAGGTTGTATCAAAGAAAAAAAAAAAAAAAAAAAAAAAAAAATTATTATTATTGCACTCAGTTATGGATGATAGAGTTTGTGCAAGGAAAACAGTATTACCATCTGAATAAAGCAAACCAAATAAATATAGACCTTGCAAAATGACAAAAAAGAGCTACAATTACATACAGAAAAGGAGAAAATAACATTGCAAAGGGGAGGCATGGTGTCTTATCATTGTGTGTGTTCGTATGCACCCGGCCTACAAGCCTCACAGACATGGCTGCTTAAGTATGCTTAATGCCCATATTTTGGGCCATGTGATGCCAGTGTACCATCCGGATCTAATGGGTTACGTGATTATTGTTAATGATACTCTACCACTATGTGCCAAGGATTTTTAAAATATTCTCCACTCCAAGTACTCTGTTTGCAACAGCTTCGTACAAAGACATTTCTAGAAATCAACAGATAATCACCAGGAGAAAAGTCGGTCTTCAGTAAAAACACCAAGAACTCCTTTTACAAATTAGACAGAAGGAAAAAAAAAAAAAAAGCCGAAAGGCCTCCAAAACCACCACAAAAAGCCGGATCTTAAGCTTGACATACATTTGTTACTATTTATAGTAATTTAAGATAAATGTCTAAAATTGTATATAAATGTCCAATAAATATATTTTGACTTTCCCTACTTTTAAATTTTCATTCTACATTAAAACAAAAATAAAGATATTCAGATTTGGAAATTTGTAAAAAGCTATAGGACAAACTACTGTATGTTCTGAAAACTTGTCAAGCATCCAGACCCTTAAATTTTAAAGTAAGGACTGTGTATAGGCAAAGCTTGTATGCAATAAAGAAGCAATGCAGTATGTTGAAAATTAACAAAACACACTAATAGCATACCAATTTCCTGAAGTACTGTTCCTCTTGTGCAGCCTCACGCTTGCCAAAGGCGCCACCAGCATCCCTGATTGTGCCACCACTTCCTCCACCTACACCAGCTCCATCACCTGGCTCACCCTTTCCCATGCTTCGCACACACCTAAAAACAAACCAACTTTATTAAACTTTTGTTTAAATAAAGGACAGAGGATTTCAAGATACAGGGTTATTTTCACTATTCTATTATGGTTGGCATTTCTAAATCCCTGTATCCGTGTACATTTTTCAGCTACTACATCAACACATTAGTGATATCTATTATTTAATATAAATTTGGCTCAAATGATCAAATTTCCTCTCCCCATGCAGAGCAGCAAGTTGCCTTTAGGTCTAGCAATAGAGCTTCTTCCAGAGTCTTCTAGGTCACATTAACATTCTTAACTTTAATTTCTTGGTGTTAATGATGCATTCTTAATATAAAATATGAATCAGAAATTCAGCAAAATGTTTTGAGAGAAGAATACTGAACTCCTGAACTAATCGAGTGTTAGAAAATGGCAATAGTTTCACACATTACAATATATACACAAAAAGATATAAATGCATATGACTGGATGGCTGCACAGAACAAAATTAAATTACTCAAAACTTCTAACCAGCGTAATCATTATTGTTACCTGGCCTTTTGTACTTTAGAATTAATTCTTTACAGTACAGATGGCCTCACCAGAGAAAGTCCCCAATTCCACATCATAAAATTTACTGAATAATTTTAATTACTGTGATTGGGTATGGCTAACTGTCCAAAGGGAGGGTTGGTGGTGGGCTCCTTACTTAGCAAATACCAGTCATCTTGTATTCAAAGAGGATAAAACCTAAACCTATTCCTTATCTGAAAATAAATCACGGTTAATTTTCCGAATATGACAATCGGGTCTTCCCTTACAATATTTATATCATCAGATTTGTCCTCGTGTGATGAGAACGAATCTGATGATAATCTCCGTCGGATTCTCCAGCCGACAATCTTGATGTGATTTGATAAGTCCCGATAGCAGGGGAGGGCATGAAGTAGATCAGGGAAATTACGGGGTAAAACAGGCTTAAATAAGCAAAATAGAGAACAGAAATGTGCAAAACAAGCACAAAAAACGCTTAAAATCGGCAAATGAAACTCTACGGACATTGCCGCCACATTTGAAAGTCTACGGACCGACGCGCCAATTTTCGAAAAACTCTACGGGAACCAAAGCAAAAAATCTACGGGATTTCATATAATCCAGATCCCCTGTGGTAATCGTATAATGCGTCCTAACCAATAAACCAACCTAACCTAACCTTGTGGGATTTATACACTACGATCTATATATTCCCTAGCCAGGGGGCTCTGCCCCCTGGACCCCCGTAGTATTAAATGCGCCTAGCCAGGGGGCTTCGCCCCCTGGACCCCCGTGGTGATATGTACGCCTAGCCAGGGGGCTACGCCCCCTGGACCCCCTTAGTAGTATATACGCCTAGCCCCAGGGTTAAACCACAAACCTTTATAAAGCGAGAGATCGAACTTTTCTGCGCTTCCGTCTGTCAGAATTGCTTGGTTTCTAATCACTTTTTTCGGCATTTGGGGCACTTGTTGGGCTCAAATATCAGGCTTTGATTGAGAATAATGTCCATTTGTCCTGTATATCCACCAAAAGACTTTAAAAATGACACGGAGTCGACGCAGCACTTAAAACGAAACATTTCTCACCGGTGTTTTTCACTGAATGGCCGCCGGGACGACCTGTCAAATCTCCCGGTGAACACACGCATGCGCACAAGGTTATTGTTCAGAATAGCGTAACTAACTCCCAAAAGACGTAAAAGAAGTATAATAAAACTAGAATAATGCATTACATACATGAATTCGGGAAAACAGACGCTAGTAATGACAAAATAAGCCTTCTCACAAGCGCGTAGCAATACATGGACTACTTGATGGATCGCAGTAATGAGTTACGCGTCACATTTGTTATGATCCTCGCAAGGTAAACATGGAAGGGGACTTAGAAAATGAAGGGGCCATCTTCTGTCTTCTCTGTCCTGTATCTCCCTTATTTTAGATTTCCGAACCTATCACCATAGATGAAAAGTGTCTTACTTTTCGTCAAGGTATCCACTCCACACACTTATTTTACTGTACTTTTTGTGTGACATGCGCGGAAAGTTTTCCTAAATCACTACATAGATAAAAAGCCCATCTTCCTGGAATAGACTTGGTGGAGGTTCACATAAGCCTTTGGGAGATATTGAAGAGTTTATAAAAGGTGGACAGACAATTGACAATGCATAGCCTTGACTTTCAGATTCTATAGGTTGCTATCTCCCCCAGTGTGCAAGAAATAGCCGAGATCCTAAAAAAGAAAAATTACGGATTTATTTTTTATTTCAGTTATTTATATGCCAAATGAAACCAAACTTGAGATATAATATCTCTCTAATAATACCAACCACTGTTAACTACTGTTAATGGTGCAACTTCTTTTTACCCATCTTTTGGGTTTTGTACTACTATTTGTAAACACTACCATTCAATAATATACCAGTACTGTTTGAGGAACAATTAATGAAGCTTTACATATAAAATTGACAGAGTCAGCAAATTCAAAAGTTACTCTTTTTCAATTATGATTTAACACATTTCTATTGTGCATCAATCAGGCAAAAAGTAATCCCGGATTTAACGGCAGAATTGTAGACCATAATTGCATAGGTGAAACATGTCCTTGTAGAGTTTAACCCCATGAGTTAAAGCTATTTTGGTGTTTTTATTGTTTTGCTGTGCAAATCATGGGAAGGCAATGCTTACACATTTTATAAACTTTACTGTCGAGGAATATTGTCACATCACTCATCGTCAAATGTGAAGGAAAACAGTAGATTAGT
>NC_061854.1:10957987-10970487 GCF_019202785.1 Penaeus chinensis
AGGATAAAAACCTAAAAATAGTAATAATTGATAACAATAATAATAATAATAATAATAATAATAATAATAATAATAATATAAGAATCAATAAATAAAAAAAATTAAAATAAATATATAGATATATGAATAAATAAATATTTATATACTTGCCTGCTGTTTTGCAGTTAAACTAACAACAGATGCCTGAGTAGCACATACAGTCGTTGTGTGCGCTACACCTAGGTTCGTATCACCACCTGACACCACGGTCCCAGTCCCCTGGAAAGAGCATGTGATTATCACTAATTGCAATATATCAATTGCAAAAATTAATTTATTTCTAAGTTTTGTTATCAATATTTTCTGGAGGCTACTGACATATTTCCTACAGACTTTAGTGAAAGTACCTGATAAACATATTACAAAGTTATTTGGTAAAGTCAAATACATAGCTATGAGGAAGGAAAAGCAGAAAAATATAATAATAAATTGTATTATTAGAGATTAGAGATTAGAGATTAGAGAGAGAGAGAGAGAGAGAGAGAGAGAGAGAGAGAGAGAGAGAGAGAGAGAGAGAGAGAGAGAGAGAGAGAGAGAGAGAGAGAGAGAGAGAGAGAGAGAGAGAGAGAGAGAGAGACAGAGAGAGAGAGAGAGAGACAGAGAGAGAGAGAGAGAGAGAGAGAGAGAGAGAGAGAGAGAGAGAGAGAGAGAGAGAGAGAGAGAGAGAGAGAGAGAGAGAGAGAGAGAGAGAGAGAGAGAGACAGAGAGAGACAGAGAGAGAGAGAGAGAGAGAGAGAGAGAGAGAGAGAGAGAGAGAGAGAGAGAGAGAGAGAGAGAGAAGGTAAAAATTGAAGAAAAATAGGATAAACTTTTTTTTTTTTTAAGGAAATATGAAAAATATAAAATATAAATAAAATAAAAGAAATAAAGAGATGATATAAAAATATGAAAAGATGAGAAAAAAGGCAGAGAAAAAGAAATGAAAAAGAAAAAGAGGAAAATTAAATTCAAGAGAATGAAAAGTAAGAGGAAATTTAGCAGGAAGAAAAATGGAAAAAGGGAAGAAAAATAAAGATGAGCCCATAAAAGAATCATATACAATACCTGTCCTGCTGGGAGAGCAACCTGCACTGTCTGCTGTGTGAGAGAGTTTCCAGCAGATGTTACCCCTCCTCCTGCACTACTCACAGCACCTCCTCCTCGTACCGGGGTGAACAAGGGGCCCCCAACGCCCTGCAGCTAGTGGAATATATTAGTTTTTCAAGCACTTGAAGTAAACAAGGATAAAAAAATAAAGTATATACACATACACTAATTTCCCATGAACTACATTTCTAGAAATTTGATACTGTACTCAGATATGATCCAATAAATGAAATATATAAAGTAATGCTTTTTGTATGAAGTACCTACCTGCAATACAGGTATAGTTGAAGAAGACCCACCCTGCTGCGTGCTTGACTTAGTTAACTGTGCTGCTAACTGAGAAGAACTCAACTGGCCTTCATATCAAAAGAGAAGCTCACATCAGAAATCAAGATACAGTTTCCACTGCTAAACATTTACAAAGTATTTATAAAACTAAATAAAAAACATTTATATCAATGAAAAATATAAATATATATAATACATCTATATACCTGTCTGCCTAGTACCTACATACAAATCTACATTTCAAAACACCATAAAAATATGCAAATTAAATCTGATGGATGTTTTCTTCTGTTTGTCACACTCCTGATAAAGGAAGTTTTTGTAACCAAAGCAACCTTCTCTTTCTATCCCTTTCTCAAATTATGATTTTTCTCATTCCTTACTCACTTTTTTTTTTTTTTTTTTTTTTTTTTTTTATAAATCTATGAAGATCCATATATCAATCCACCAATTAATACCATCTATAACAGTTGTATTTTCCTTTTATTTTATTTTTATTTTCATTACTATCCATCATCATCTTTGTAAAACCATTGTTGCTGGGGATGTCAGGATGGCTTGTACACACATCCCATATCTACTGTGAGTTGAGTTTACTGATTGTCTTTACACATAGATAGCTGCACAATTGCTTAGTCACCAAGGAGTCAAATACTAGCCCTATCTATCTCACCTGGTTACCCTCCTCCATGATTTTCAGAAATATTCTTCTTTGTTTCATATTGCTATTAGTATTGTTAAATAACATTATAATAATAACAATAATAATAATAATAATAATAATAATAATAATAATAATAATAATGATAATGATAATAATAACAATAATAATAATAACAATAACAATAACAACAAAAACAGCCTTGATAATAACAACATTAAAAAATTATAAAAAAAATATATACATAATATAAAATATAATAATAAATAAAATCAAGGAAAGAAGAAATAAGGTGGAGTCATATAAGCCTGGTAACTGACTCCTTGGTGGCTGAGCACAGCACATGTGAAGCCATCTATGTGTAAACCCATTTCACAGAACAAAGTGACAGTAGACATTAAATATTACTGCAGCAATGGATTATATGCAGACCAGTGAAACAAATGACCTTATCTCTATGCAGGAAAATTATTTTTGGAAACTATTTATCTTGCCTAGTGTACTAATATAGGTATCCTTCGATTGAGGCTCTGTAAATGTTCTATTCATTTGGGGGAAGTGGGCATCCTATCACTAGCCGTTGTCTGAGGATTAGCCCCTAAGGCACAGTGGCATTACAAGGTCTTACAGTACTTAGTAAGTCTGTCCTACTTCCCAACCTGTCAGCATGCCAGACAACAGATCATTCCTGGGTAACCTACTTAAAGCTAGATCATTGGTTTGAAGCAGTTGCTCATCAAAGAAACTTCTCATTGAGTTTTATGTAATTCTATAGGGATACTGGACCTGTGACAGTCACTAGATTATTTACAAATCCTTATGCCCTTTTATTGCATTAAACTGTCAACCAGTATATCATAAAAAAACAAACACTCCAAATAAATCATTTACCTATTGGTAGTTGTACAACTTGCCCTTGCTGAAGAGTTGGCTGGCTTGCAATCATTACTGTTGCAGCTGATGTTACTGCAGTTGAACCTGAAACCTTTGTTGCTACCTGAAATGCACAATATAATATTACTTACAAATTGATATTAAAAATTAATGTAAATAAGTGATAAAACTACCTTTTCAGTATATATATAAACCAGCATGGATATTGGAAATATGAATATCAAAATTTGAATGTCACTTTCATTGTTATCAAATTCCTACTATCTTGCTAGTACTGATTACCTTGACTTATTCTATAAAGATATGATTAGGGGCATATATATAGTACTTATACTTAAAAAATACATACACTTGAAGGTGGTGGTGATGATAATATCACACCAGTAGAACTTGTGACAGGAACATTTAAAGAGAGTGAAATTGGAACAGCAAGGCCTGGGATTGAGACTTGTACATTTTGTAGTCCACCTAAGTTTGCTGTGAGACTCTGCAGTCCTGCTACATTGAGGCCTGTTAAATAACAAGAAGAGAAGTCTCTAAATGCAAAACATAATTTCCAAATTTCCATTATAAAATTTACCTTTGTTTCATACAATCAAATCTGCAGTTAACATGAAGACCCACCAGGAAGGTTGAGACTGGCAATATTGATGTTGGGAGGAGGACCACCACTGCCACTGTCACTTCGCAGAACTGCTGCTGCTGCAGAACTGCCAACATTAGTCTGACTTGATGGTGCCCCTACACCACTGCCAACCTTCACAATGCCACTGTCCTAAATTAAAAATCATAATCAGTATCAACTATTTCAATGAATATCATGTGCAAATACTTGACAGGGTAAATGCTTTTCTTTGTTTGGATTGGGACTCATTCCTACAAAACACAAAAAAAGCTGTCAAGTTTATTTGATTTCAACTCTTGCATACTCGTATACTGCCTTTAAATTACCTGTATTGTTAATATAATCCAACATTAATCCACATAAATATACTGAACAATCTAATAACATATTTTAGCAAAATATAATCATAATGATAAAATTATGATATAATGCTTATAAATCCATTATATCCCCTGATCATTTACTTCCTCACAACTTTTATAAAATCAATGATATAGCATAAGAATAGCACAGAAACTAATGGTCAAAAAGGATACTGTACCTTACTTACTGCTGCAGGAGCAGTGATAGAACCAGAGGTTTGAGCAGAGAGACGTTCCAGAAGTGATGGACCACCTCTCTGTGGGGCAGGATTATCAGCTGATGGGGTTCCTGTTGAAAAATGTTAAAATATCTCACAAGTGGGGAAACACACACGCACGCATGCATGATGCATGCACACACAGACAGACACAAAAAGAAAAAGAAGAGTATAACAGGAAAATACGCACACTATAACCAAGTGTCATTGCAAAATGATGTCTCACCTGCAAGTAATGCTTCCAGACCAGACATGCTGCCAGTGGAGGAGGAAGAGGACTCAGTATTGGCCACAGTCTTAGTATGTCCTGTAGAGTCACTTACACCACCAACTAGGCTCACAACCTGGTGAAAAGATCCAAGTTTCAGTACCATGCCTTGTATATCTACAGAATAAAATTGACAAGGTTGCAGGCATTTGTTTTAAGTACCTCCTTCTCTTTATAATCACATTCTCTAATAAACAAACATAATTTTTTTTCCTTTTACTCTTTGTACCCATGACAGTATACAGTTTCCAATGGCATAAAATTAAGGCATTTGTTTTAAGTACCTCCTTCTCTTTATAATCACATTCTCTAATAAACAAACATAATTTTTTTTCCTTTTACTCTTTGTACCCAAGACAGTATACAGTTCCCAATGGCATAAAATTATGGTTCCCTTGGATACCAAAAGTAAAGAATTACAAGTGTCAGTTTCTTTAAAATATCATCATAATGTCTATGATGATACTATAATAATAGTAGTGAAAAAGATGATGATGATAAATAATGATAAAGCTCTATGTATCAGGTAAATATAATCTTCATTTCACATTGTAAAATTTACATGAGAAATAAGATCTATATAATTCTTCAGTCTTCTGAAAATTATAATAAAATCCATCCACACTTAAATGTAAATCTTACTTTAAAGTAGCAACCAGGATTCCAAAAGAAAGTATGATAAATATGGTCAGCAATTCAACATCATCATCCAGTGGCTGAAATACCACTAAGCAGTGGTAAGCAATTCTGTATGAATTGCATTTAAAAAATAATTCTTTATTTTTTAGTTTATCAAATTTTGATGATCTACTCATCTTAAAATGTAGCATATTCATTATACCCAAAGAGCATATGAGCATTTTTTAACCAAATGACTATGGATTTATGTACTGTCCCCTGTAGTTTTTGTGAATTTTGTTACATACAGATGGCTCCACATACACCAAGGTGTCTAGCAGTAGGGCCTAGTGACAGCACCTGATTTTGCCAATCCCTGAATTTACGGGAAAATATGTTTTTCTTTGAAATACTTATTGATATTATGATTATTAAATTGTTATTAAAATATCAATAACATTAAAGACAATAAAATAATACAAAGGAAACTTCCTAAAAAACAAGGAAAAGGGTAAATGGGTGAGATAGGTAGGACTAATAACTGACTCCTTGATGACTATGCATTGTAGACCCCTCTATATGTAAAGACAAGAGACAAACTTATATTACAATGGGCAATTGGGTTAACACATAAACACTCAACCTCATTTAATCATTCAAAAACAATGTCTCTCATGTATATACAAATTACATACTAGAAACTCTTTGTCTCTCATGTATATACATATTCCATACTTTATATTCATTACCAATTATCATGAGAACAGTTAATAAAAGGTGCTGCAAAAAATTATGGCTTGCTAAGCGTTGAAATAGTAATATCTGTACATTCTATACAAAAAAAAGTTATGCAAAGCTACTTACTAATTATGATACAATTAACTCTATTCATTAATTTTATATACTTATGGAGCCATTTCAGAAAAAACATGCATATATTAGGGAATGAAATAATAACTGATTTCATAACAAAATTACCAATACTACATAAAAAACAGATGTGTGTGTATATATATATATATATATATATATATATATATATATAAAATTCAATATAATGATATAATATGGAAATAACAAACACCAACAGAGGTAAATGAAAGTCATGCATCCCAATCAAAATACTCTAGACCCTGGGTTATAAATTCCACATATACCTGTGAAACAAGGTGGGGGTTGGACTAAATTTAGTTACATTTACAGTAAAAACACTAATAATTCTGATGAAAACTTTCTTTTTTTTACAGTGAAATTAGATTAGTTACAGTGTTACTCACAAAATTATGAAGCCATATATTAACTATGTCTAACAGAAAAGAAAACTAATATTATTTGACCACACCTTACAAATCAATTAACAATATCACACACCTGTGGTTTTGCTATGGAGACCGTCTGAGAGTTTGCTGGCACAGTGCCCTTCAGAAGTGCCGTCAGGGAAGGCGATGAGATCTAAGGCCAATTGGGATTTTTTTTTGACAAGTCTGATATTATTTTGGTTACAACTTCATCATCAAGGCTTATAAGCATGTTGTCCAACATTCATTACCAACATAAAAGAATACCTCAGATAGATATATAATAAAATGGTGGTTTTTAATTAGGATGAATGTCTAAAGATTTTGAAGAAATTAAAAAGAGAAGAAGAAAAAAAAAAAAAGACAACTGCATTTTGGAACATCCACATTATGACAGCCTCCAATGACATAATATTGGACTTTTCTCTGGATTTGTTTTTTTTCTTTTTTAGTTCCACTTACCTCCTTTCACAAATTAATGCCAGGAGAGGTAGGGAAGGAAGGAAAAGGTGAGGGAGGGAGACAGAAGGAAAGAAGAAGAGAGTGAGGGAGAGGGAGAAAGTGAAGGAAAGAGGGAAAGAGGGAAAGAGGAAAAGAGCGAGCAAGAGAGGGAGAGGGAGAGGGAGAGGGAGAGGGAGAGGGAGATGGAGAGGGAGAAGGGGGGGGAGTGAGAGGGAAGGGAGGGTGAAAGAAAGAGAGAGCGAGAGAGCAAGAGAGAGAGAGAGAGAGAGAGAGAGAGAGAGAGAGAGAGAGAGAGAGAGAGAGAGAGAGAGAGAGAGAGAGAGAGAGAGAGAGAGAGAGAGAGAGAGAAAGAGAGAGAGAGAAAGAGAGAGAGAGACAGAGAGAGAAAAAGAGAGAGAGAAAAAGAGAAAGAGAAGAGAAGAGAAAGAGAGAGAAAGAGAGAGAAAGAGAGAGAAAGAGAAAGAGAGGTAGAGAAAGAGAGAGAGAGAGAGGTTGAGAAAGAGAGAGAGAGAGAGGTGAGAAGAGAGAGAGAGAGAGAGAGAGAGAGAGAGAGAGAGAGAGAGAGAGAGAGAGAGAGAGAGAGAGAGAGAGAGAGAGAGAGAGAGGTTGAGAAAGAGAGAGAGAGAGAGAGAGGTTGAGAAAGAGAGAGAGAGAGAGAGGTTGAGAAAGAGAGAGAGAGAGAGAGGTGAGAAGAGAGAGAGAGAGAGAGAGGTGAGAGAGAGAGAGAGAGAGAGAGAGAGAGAGAGAGAGAGAGAGAGAGAGAGAGAGAGAGAGAGAGGTGAGAAGAGAAGAGAGAGAGAGGTTGAGAAGAGAAGAGAGAGAGAGGTGAGAAGAGAGAGAGAGAGAGGTTGAGAAAGAGAAAGAGAGAGAGAGGTTGAGAAAGAGAGAGAGAGAGGTTGAGAAAGAGAGAGAGAGAGGTTGAGAAAGAGAGAGAGAGAGGTTGAGAAAGAGAGAGAGAGAGGTTGAGAAAGAGAGAGAGAGAGAGAGAGAGAGAGAGAGAGAGAGAGAGAGAGAGAGAGAGAGAGAGAGAGAGAGAGAGAGAGAGAGAGAGAGAGAGAGAGAGAGAGAGAGAGGTTGAGAGAGAGAGAGAGGTTGAGAGAGAGAGAGAGGTTGAGAGAGAGAGAGGTTGAGAGAGAGAGAGAGAGAGAGAGAGAGAGAGAGAGAGAGAGAGAGAGAGAGAGAGAGAGAGAGAGAGAGAGAGAGAGAGAGAGAGGGTATGGCATGTTGTTTAAACCAAAATATGAAGGTGTCTGAATGACTCTTACTAAAATAATTTCTTCATCATGCTATTTAAACAAAATCATCTCTTCAAGATCTATATAAAAAAAAAACACCATCTGCTATGCAAGTTCTTCATCCTAAACTAAATAATAAAATTTGCATATCAGGAGACAGAAATATCTTTACCACCATGGCACTTCTAAAATCTATGCAAAAATACATGCACAGCTAATGTTGGCTTGCCGTAGCATCAAAATACTTTAACATTTAAAACTATGAAAAGATTTGTTTACTGGTACATGTTCTCTCAACTGGACCTTTTTTTAGGAGGGGAGGGGGGGGGGGCATAAATTATAATTTTGCAGAAATTGTTTGCATAATCATACCCACACTTATATAAGTTTCTATGTGTGTGTGTATGTGTGTGTGTGTGTGTGTGTGTGTGTGTGTGTGTGTGTGTGTGTGTGTGTGTGTGTGTGTGTGTGAGTGAGTGAGTGAGTGAGTGAGTGAGTGAGTGAGTGAGTGAGTGAGTGAGTGAGTGAGTGAGTGAGTGAGTGAGTGAGTGAGTGTGAGTGAGTGAGTGAGTGAGTGAGTGAGTGAGTGAGTGAGTGGGTGAGTGAGTGAGTGAGTGAGTGAGTGAGTGAGTGAGTGAGTGAGTGAGTGTGTGTGTGTGTGTGTGTGTGTGTGTGCATAACCACAAATTTACTGAAACATATGCTTTTTTGCTAAGTCAAAATCACAAAATGAATCACCCCATACAAGTTACAAGATTAAAACAAAGATACAATAATCAAAACCTATATTTACTAGTAAAACATATTATAATGAACCTTCTTCAACCATACATTCTTTTATATAGCATATCCATAACTTGTACTACTGTACAAAATGAACAAAAAATATGTAAATACAGTCAGTAACATCAAAGCATTAACAAAATATAATAAGGGAGCAACAAACCTGAGTTTTGGGTAAGGACACTGCCTGCGAATATGCTGGAACTGGACGATTTAGTTGGGTTTGTAAGGATGGGAGAGAGATTTTTGATGCCCCTGGACCTGAAGTAAATGTCATTGTCTATTAATCTTCTTTGTCAAGAAGGATGTGTCAGAGAAGTTATGCACTTTAAAATGCATTACAACTACAGGCTATATTCACAAGCATTTTCTTGGAACCTCACACATAGTGCTTGAAAGTGTGCCATACTTGTGTGTCTGCATGCTGCCTGAGTATAAAGTCAAGATTAAACAGCATCATAAAGTCAACCAAATTTAAATGAAAACCCTAAATTGTTGTTGCTGATATATGACATTATAATTTTTTTTTACTCTTCTACACTTAGAGCCAGATGGCTTTAACATATTTGGCTGACTCCTTACAGTCAAGATGTAAAAAATTGTTTGCAGTGCCTCTTCACTTCTCCTTGAGATTCTGCATCTTCATCATAACTGCACTATTTCTACTTACTGTCCACAATCAGGGGAGTCTAATAACTGCAGACCGACATCTTTCTTTTGATGAAGTAGATTTGGATGCCCATTTGTAGCCAAAATCTTTACTTCAATATTTCTATCTATTGCTCACATCACAGGCTAAGATATTTACTTCACTATTCATTTGTAAGTCCATCCTAACCCTTACCTACTGCAAACGAAATGCTTAGAAGTTCTATTTGACTGAAAACTGTCAAATAAACTCTTTTATTTGATATATGCTTCATACAAGTGTTGCCAGAGGACTCATGTTGGGTAATGAGAAATGATTCTGGACCATGGTCCTAAAACCTACAAATCATTTTCCCTTAAATCTTAAACAAATTACAAATGCAGTATCTTCATACAGGATAATATGGACTTCTACAAAACCACTTCAGACATACCTGTTGTAACAGCAACTGCTAATTTAGCTGATCCAGTGATGCCTCCTGTCATACCCACTACTCCAGCTGCGGTGGCTGTTGCTCGTCCACTCAGGAAGTTTGTTAGGTTTACACTGCGCCCAACTACCACTTGTTGCTGTGGGCCTTCAATTGTGAGGAGAGATCATGGTAACTACTTTTACTGCTATAAATGTTGTTATAAGTATTTAAGTATGTGTCAATGTGTATCTGCATATATATATATGTGTGTGTGTGTGTGTGTGTGTGTGTGTGTGTGTGTGTGTGTGTGTGTGTGTGTGTGTGTGTGTGTGTGTGTGTGTGTGTGTGTGTGTGTGTGTTAGCCCTTGTGAGAGGGTGTATTTAGATGTGCACATCTACAAGTATATGTGCTTATGTGTATGTGCATTCAAAGAAGATATATATAATAATATGTTACATAATTAAGAGGCATCTCATTGCTCTTCCAATCACTCTGAATCTGGCAAATATAAGAGCACATAAGGCAAACACCAAAAATCATCATAGGTGAAGACAATTCAAAATTTGTTTAGTTTTTTTTATATAATGGCATATACTTGCTGTATTCAGCAATACTAGGTTAAGATAAACAACTTTTACAATTCATCTTATAGAAAATGAGATGCTATTTGATTCTAACACATGTTTATTAAGGTTTTCTGTGATTTAATCACATTAAAGAAACTGACCTGCAGCTTGTTGGACAGGCTGAGCCGATATAAGGCTGGTAAGTGTTGATGCCGATGACACAGTTATAGGTTTTGTTACAACTGTGACAGACTTTTTGACACCTTCACCCTTGAAAAAACAAGAGTGAAAATATTATAAATAACTGTTTGCAAAAAGAATGTTTCTAAAAATGTATATACCCTGGATGGAATTCTCCGCTTGACAAAGTAGATATTAGCCAGTAAAGACAGTTCTCAGAAAAGACCAAGATTTAAAAATATCACTTCCAGAAAACTAATTAAGTTACATATATAATACAAAACTCTTTACATGTTGATAAGATATACAAACATCAATAGCTTGTACTTATATTTCAAATGATATTCATGACTATTGACAGAAAACATCAAGAATATGTGGTACCACATATCACAACCCACATTTGAGCAACTGACATTTCAGTGCACTAGACCAGTGCCAATAAACATTTAGAAGAAAAATGAAGGCAATAAGAATAATTGCACTATTGTAAATTGCATGTAACATTACAAATACTTACATTTGAAACAATAATGACATTAGGCTGTGTGTGCTGAGCCAGTGTGGTAGCAATGGAAACAGGAACAACTCCTGTAGGTCCTCCTGCAGCTGCTACAGCTGCTGCAGCTACTGCAGCTGCTGCCTGCTGAAATTAATTGTCAAAAGTTTACATGTCAATTAACCAAATCCTTAAATAGACAAAAAAGAAGAAAACATTGGAACAACAACTGAATGTGATGAAACCCAGTCATAACAATTTCTTCCACAAACCTGTTGTATTGGTTGTTGTTGTTGTGGTTGCTGCTGTGTTTGTTGAGGCTGTTGTTGTGCTTGCACTTGAATCTGCTGCTGGCCAGGTTGCTGTGCAGCAGATTGTTTAAGAGAGTCAGCTATATCCTTTTTGTAGGTCCCAGGCATGAATGTGGAGAGTGCTGCTTGTCCTGCCACCTATAGAAATTCAACAATGATCAAGAATGCATGGCTAACTAAAAAGTCACAAGTATTAAATATAAAAAATGGCATTAGATATATAACTTAATGAGAAGGTACATACCCTATGTGTTATTTTAACACTCTTCCTCCAGTCTTCAGTAAATATTTCTTTGAACTGCTGAATGTATCGACACACCTGCTGCTGGGTTCCCAATGGAAATCTAAAACATAAGGACAAAGTATCCATACAAAATTCCACTGATGCGCACGAACACACACACACACACACACAAAAGTTTACAAAATATTTCTGGGGAGTTTTTGAGAATAACAAAAAATGAAACTAAATTCATCAAATAATAATACAATAAATACCTGAAATGGGATTCAAAATCACAACCACTATTTTTTCTAACAAATAAACTTACTTGCATGTGGATCCATTTTGCTTTCCCTCCTGGTAATCACGGTCAACATACAATTCGCCAAAATACACCTCATCTGTCTTCCTTTGAGATATTGTCAGCCTAAAAGAAGTTTTCAATCATTAAATATTTAACTATCAGATAAAGAAAAAAAGCACTAAAGATGTCTATTTGAGCAGTCAACATCAAGCTTGATATAAAACATCCAGAATATGAAAAATTCAAAGCATATTGATACTTAAAGACATAGTGTTTATATCCTAATCAAAGTTTTGTATAGTCCTACTTTGTGTGGTAGATCCTTCCCTGTCCTCTTTCAGTCTCAAGCACCAATTCCTCAATGAATACAAGAGAGTTATCTGTTGTATAATTTGGTCGTTCATATGTACGTGCCACTTTTGAAACATCTATATTTTCTGGAACAGTTAAATCTGGAGCTTCATCCATGGCCATTGGAATAAGCTGCAATAAGGAAAACAACCCATTAATCAAAGACA
>NC_061854.1:10975487-10995487 GCF_019202785.1 Penaeus chinensis
TATACTTCTCAAGTTTACTCTGTCATTATCTCAGATCGGAGTATTCCCATTTCATTCAGTTAGGGTCTTATATTTCGAACTTAATCCGGGTTAAATGAAGGCTTATATTGATGAAAGATTGCCTCCCTTACTTTGACTCATGTCAAGACTCATCATTACTTCTCTTAGTACTATAATGAAGAGACGTACAAAAGTAGCTTTACAAATAGGAATTGGGAGGAAAATTCAAAAGAGGAAGTCTGACTAGAGGCAAAATAAGAAAGCAAAACAATGTAAATTTAAGCGGCTTTTTCAACATTTTCCTCGAATCCAAAACAGAAGAGTAAAACAAGCAAAAAACAATTTCTTCACATTCATAGTCCCCATACCCACTTACATCGGCCTTATTAATTAAAGATTCTATAACCTCCATCGCTTTCGAGTCATGAGAATTAAATTTCAGGAAATGATAGAAATGTCACAATAAAATCTACACTTGTTTACAATGATGACTGAGGCGACGGTTCCTTTCCCAACTTCCTTCAAAACACAAACCAAAGAGGAAAACCTAAACCCAAAATACTTGAACAACACAATACCAAACTTTAAATAATTGTCAGAATTCATAGCGAGGGAGTCATTTCTATGAGATTGATCATATCGAGCGCCCACAAGTAATGTAAAAGAACCATCGTCCCATCTCGCTCCTTCTCTCGCCTCGCTCAGCTCGAGGTAAGCGTGGTACGTACACACTCTCCTTTTTGTGCTCTTTTTCGCCGGACGGTAAGCTTTCTTTGGACTTTCTGGTGGTGGGGATATTGAGGAGGAGTTGAGGGTAGTGCTGTTTATAAGACGAGGTGTGTTTAATCGGCGGTTGTTGGTGAATGTGTTAAAAGAGAAGGCAGTGTGAGGAGCCATGCGGGTGTCCATGTCTGGCGTTGAGTTTTCATAACACGTGAGAGTTTCAGAGTCGAAAAGTTCCTTGGGTGATTCTTTGACCTCGTGTTGTTTGTATGGAATTGGATAGTGTGGTGGAGAGAAACCGTTTATCTACTTTTCTTGTGTTTACGGGACTTAAATGCTCACAACGAGAGATCAATGATCGATACAAGTGTTGTGGGGTCGTGTATGAACGGGTTGGGCTCAGAGCCACATTTTATCAAATTGCACGATGTAGGTCGGGGGATGTGGGAAGGAAATGAATGTTAGTGATCTTATTGTTTGGAAGTATGTGACGGTTTCTTTGTGGTGAATTACCATGTAAAACAAAAAAAAAGTGTATGGTTTCATGTATGCTCATTAGTCTTGCACCAATAAATTCAGGGTAAAGCAATTGGGAGTTGAAATAGCCGCCTGCTCATTACCATACTGCTAAGTTGAATTATAGTTTCAGACGGTAGTAAGGTCCACCATAAACCATGCTGGAAATTGTTAATTGATGTTGTGGCATCTCGTTAAGCAAGTGTAACACTAATGTTCCCAGTAAGTTTGTTGATGCACCATTTAAAGGCTAGCAGAACTTCATGTAAAGTTTTATCAAGTTGCAAAGGTTTACAAGACCTCCATATGCAACCAGTTTCACTTGCTTCTTCAGGTAGCCATACTTCTGTGGATTCTTTTGTGAAGCATTTGGAGATGCATAACTTAGTTTAAGCAGATGCATGTCTGGCTAGGTTAATGTTACTGAGTGACCAATAGATGGAAATGGACATTGCCATTTTATAGAGCATAAAGTTACACACCAGTACAGCTGCTGCCTCATATTTACCAAAAAATTGATGAAAATATTGCTGCATGTCACTTCTCACCTGTCCACAACACCCTGACACCCTCTTAGAGCAGTGCTAATAAAGGAATATACAGGGTGGGCTTCCTTCCCTGGCAAGGGAATAAAGAAAGGATAGGTTTGGATTTGCACAAGATCCTAGTTTTGGGATTTTTCTGGAGGGTGCATCAATTTTGGTAACAAATACCATATCTTGAGATATTATACATTGCTTACCTTAGCAAGCTGGAGAATTGAAATGCACAAGGCTTAGTGTCACCCCTAAGAAAGTTTATTCACTTGTCCATCAGTTAGTGAATTATAAGGAAGCTATAGAACTTCCAAGTCTTGTGGTGGACACTTCACCGGGAGAGACTTGGAGTGCGTACTAATTTGCCTCCTCGTCTCTCCCCAGGTGACCGTGTCCACGGCAACAGCTGCAGCGCAGCTGCTTCAGGAGGACCTGCATAGGTGATTGTGACCACCGTGTGGGTTTGCAGCAGAGCTGAGCCTGCTGCACCAGTTTCTGCCTGAAGACCACTCACTCTAACCACAATGCCGCAGAACGAGCATATTGAGCTTCACCAGAAGCGTCATGGCCGGCGCCTGGATTATGAGACGCATATGCGGAAAAAGGCTGCAAGAGCACATAAAGACCTTTCATGGAAGGCACAGAAGTTGCATGGAATAAAGGGCAAGCTCTTTGGAAAAGAACGTCGGAAGGAGAAGATTCAAATGAAGAAGACCCTGAAAGCCCATGAAGAGAAACTCAACAAAAAGAAGAATAAGGAGGAAGTGCCAGAAGGTGCCATTCCATCTTATCTCTTGGACCGTGAGGGTGAATCGAGAGCCAAAGTCTTGTCTAATATGATCAAACAGAAGAGGAAGGAGAAGGCCGGTAAATGGGATGTTCCCCTTCCAAAAGTTAGGGCACAGTCTGAAGCAGAAGTGTTCAAAGTTATCAAGACCGGTAAGAGAAGAAAGAAAGCTTGGCAGCGAATGGTGACTAAAATTACTTACGTCGGTGACAATTTCACAAGAAAGCCTCCCAAGTTTGAAAGGTTCATAAGACCTATGGCACTCAGATTCAAGAAAGCTCATGTTACACATCCAGAACTGAAAGCAACATTTTGCTTGCCCATAATTGGAGTGAAAAAGAACCCTAGTTCAACCATGTACACATCATTGGGAGTGATTACAAAGGGTACTGTAATAGAAGTGAACATTAGTGAACTGGGTCTTGTAACTCAGAGTGGTAAAGTTGTTTGGGGCAAGTATGCCCAAGTTACAAATAATCCGGAAAATGATGGTTGCATTAATGCAATTCTGTTGGTGTAATAAAGTTAATTTCAGAAGATTTCTGAACCTGGATTCCAAAGCCTACTTGAAAGAATATATGTGCTGTTGTATTCTGCAGAATTTATAATAAAGAATAAAAG
Organism: Penaeus chinensis; assembly: GCF_019202785.1. NCBI lineage: Eukaryota > Metazoa > Arthropoda > Malacostraca > Decapoda > Penaeidae > Penaeus > Penaeus chinensis. The sequence goes on from NC_061854.1 coordinate 10,978,671, forward strand.
TAATCAGGTTTTCTTAAACCTTTCATACTTAGATAAATGGTAATGGTCTTGGGGAGTACTGTTAGGGGTGTTTGCTAACGAGAGTGATGTAGCCTCCAGTGTGCAAGTCTTATTTCCAGATACCTAATATTAGAGTATCATGCGAATCCAAACCTAACCATTCATACCCTCTGTTTGTTCACTATACAGTGAGGTGGACTTAGTATTTGAGCAGTGATGCAAGGCAGCAGCAGCTGTACCTGTTTATTTTAATTTATTGTCTATCTTTTATGCTCTACAAGGTTGATGTGATTATTTCACTTTATCCACATGCATTGCCCTCGATAACATCCCATGGTGGTAGGGTTTTTAGCACTCAAGTAACTTTAAAATTATCAGAGTAATGGAACTTGTCATTACACAGTAAGAAATTTGCAAAGATTAAACCAGTGTCAGAACACTGTATATGAAATTCCATATCAAAGACAAGAGTAGTTTTGGTTTTTTTAAACTTAAATTATATTGAACTCTATTAATTTTGACAAATGTAAAAGGTATGAACAAGTGAATATCTTCTCAATACAAGGTATGTTTGACTGGTTTTGATTATAATTTCATTAGAAATACTCGCATTTCTGAAGATTGAGACTGGTCAAAGACATCCCTTGTATTGAAGATATTCACTTTCATACCTTTTCTACATTGTTATATTAGAAAAGTCTTTTGGAATACATGTCAAATATCCAGAGAATATTCTAGGTATGGAACAATTTTATTGATGTAATATGAATGTAAATGTTTCAGTTCTCTTGCACTATTGACTTTATATTTGGACTAATTAAAAAATACATGACTGAAGAAATTTATATTTTTCAGACTGCCACCATGCAGATCTTCGTTAAAACCTTAACGGGGAAGACCATCACCCTTGAGGTCGAGCCTTCAGATACTATCGAAAATGTGAAGGCAAAGATCCAGGATAAAGAGGGTAAGTTCAATCATTGTTAATGTTCAGTTCACACACTTGTGTTCCTATTTAGTAAGTAAGAATGACATTGAAACTTTGGTAATTTTGATTTTGTTTTCAGGAATTCCCCCAGACCAACAGCGTCTTATCTTCGCTGGCAAGCAACTTGAAGATGGACGTACTCTGTCTGACTACAACATCCAGAAAGGTAAGCTTGTGTGATTACCTTAATTCAAGTCACTTAACCCCTTGCCGACGGGTAGACACGTGCTATGCCCACTGTTAGTACTTGTTTGTTTTTAAATATAGATATATTTGCACTAAGTCACCAATGAGCCAGTTACGAGTACTGCCTGTCTCGTCCGTTCACCCTCTTCTTAGATTTACAAAATAATTTATGGTCAGAAGGTCTACTCATTGATTCCTTAGTGGCTAAACACTAGCAGAGCCATCTATGGGCAGACATTTTGCAAAAAAAAAATATATATATATATAGAAAATAGGCATAGCATCATCCCGTTTTCCCCGGGTGCATTGGGTTAAATGAAAAGCTAAAGTACAAGAATAATTTTGGTATTGTTAATCTAAAATCCTGGTTACAATATCAATATATAAATTCTGCTTTTCATTAGTGTAAAACAAGATCTTGTATACAGATTAACCCATCGGCAAATGATGCTAAAATGACCACACAGGAGACTGACCTTGCCAAATTTCTGCATTCCTTAAACACAATGCTGTTGTGAAGTTTTGTTCACTAGTTTTCTGTTAAATATCCCTACAGATGGTTCAAAGTTCTTTGCCACTGAGACATCTTGACCTTGCCATATTTTCTTTACTCAACTCTTTTGGATTATTTCAAAACCAGTTCCCTAATTTTAATTCTTCCATCCCAGAATCTACTCTTCACTTGGTACTGCGCCTTCGTGGTGGTGCCAAGAAGCGCAAGAAGAAGAATTACACTACCCCCAAGAAGATTAAGCACAAGCATAAGAAGGTTAAGCTTGCTGTGCTGAAGTACTATAAGGTATGTGTACCATGAATACAAGGTTTTGAAATGTTGGTATAATAGTAGGCCAGGCGTACAGGAACTGGGGTGTGGTGAGAACTCTACTTCCCCTTTGCAATGTTCATCATCTTGCAGCTAAAAATGCCTAAGCATAAACATTCTCTATCACTAGTTTATCATGCTCAGGGATTTCTGTTCACCTGGCTGTGATGGGTTTTAAAATCTTATTTTTCTGTAATACAACATTCACTACTGGGCCTGGCAACCTAGAGTAGGATGCTTAACTTGGAAATGGTGTCTGCCATGAAGCCAGGACTCTTCTAGTCATGGCTCAGACATCCCATTCCACTTGTTTGAGTGGGAGTAATTCAAAAGCCCTCTTCTAAATCCCATACGAGTCAGATTGCCCTCCATTAAGTCTGTGCACTAATGGCCAGTCTTTCCTGCCACCCCATCCTTCAGCAAGTGCTTATGATGGCCAAGTTTGCATTACCTAGCCCACAGCCTGATTTCCCCATGACAGCATTTTGTCACCCACTTCTCTAGCCAAATTTTTTCTTGACATGATGGTAACGTTTTCCAGATCATAGGGGTTAAAATGGTGTTTAATGTGTGCTTATACTCTTGCAGGTGGATGATAATGGCAAGATCACCCGCCAGCGCCGTGAGTGTCCCAGTGAGGAGTGTGGTGCTGGTGTGTTCATGGCCAACATGTTTGATCGTCAGTACTGTGGAAGATGCCACTTGACTTTCGTCTTCAATAAGCCAGAATAAAGTTGATGGTAGTTACTGTGTGTTTGAAATCTTTCCTCCATACTTTATGAAAGTTACTAGCAACGTATATCGGGTGAAATTATTTATGAAATGGTTTTAGTATTTATTAAATGAAGTTATGAGCAATTTACTTAACAATTAGGGCTGACAAGTAGTACAAACGTGCTGTTGAGGCACAGGACAATTATATAAATTGGTTACAAAACCTTTTGATACTAAAGGTAGTGGGAGAAATTCACACTGAGTATTAACTAGTCATTGTTTTTTATCACAGCCTAGGATATTTTACCAAATTAAAGCTAGCAAAGTAAATTGACAACTAAATGTTGAACATTGTGCGAGTATGTATAAAATATGCATCACTTAAATGCACATACCTATGATGCCATTTTAGTGTACTCAATTATTCTATTGATATGATTTTGTTATACCCACTATATTAGGCACTAATTCAAGACAAGGAATAAATGCCTTGGGATGGGATACAATTGAAAATATAGATAAATAAAACAACCACTTTATAAAATCAAAGTAGTTATACACCTGATATGCAATAACTGCATCCAAGAGAACTTCAAGGTCACAACTGTGTGTTTTCATATAGATAAGTCACCCATTCTAAAAGAAAAATAAATTGCTGATTATACACATTACCTAGAAGTGCAGCTTATCAAGTCTAGTAGTAATGGAATTCCATTTTACATGAAACTTGAATAGTTGTGAAACCAAATGTATTCTTTAAAATGGGAAGGCTTATTAACCATGTATTTTACGAATGAAACTTGACTTATTTCCACGGCATATTGGTGGTGGATATACAATACTTATTTTACATGTTTTTGTTACATAGACCATGAAATCTACTGTAATGTAATACATGCATGCATTTTAACAAGTTTTGCACCTGTAACAAAGTTCTGATTACAGAAAATTCTTGGAAATGTCTGATATTTACATGTTAGTACCCTGTGTATTACAATTTATGGAACACAAAATAAGGTCATGTCCATTCTAGATTAGCTAAGCCTTCAGTATCCCCCTGAAGATTTTTTTTTTCTATCAAATCTGCAACTTTCTAAGCCACCTTAGTTTGTCTACTAATAACAACAAATCTTCAAAAATCTCTCCACATTTTCAAATTGAATTTCAGATACATTGTTAAGGACAGGCTTACATAAGTTCACTACACTCAGCACCTGGGCAATGATCCAAATTACAGCAATTGGAGCAGACCTTCAATGTGCTAATGAGGGTCAGAGCAACTCTTGATTATTCATAAACATGGCCAGAGGGTTAGTGTTTAGCATGAAGTATCTGAAAACATGAAAATAAGACAATAATAATTACATGGTCACTTAAATCATGTTAATTTTTAAAATAAAAGCTGCATCAACTATTGTCAAATTACATTGATACTGTACAAGAGCATTACAGTCCATTTACTTGTCAAGTTCAGACATTAGATTTATAATTATTCAGGACTTAAGTTCACTCACTACGTACATGATTTCCTGCACCGTGCCAACTTTTAAATAGGGCTAGACATCAAAGGTCATCTAATACAATGGTAACATTGTGGTGGTAGAGAACTTAAAGCTCTTTATTAGAAAATGTCTTCTGGGGTAGGATAGGGATTGACAGAAGGGCAAGAGTTAAAGACAAAGGGTGGTTAGTTCAAATGGAGGATATTTATACATCTGACAAAGGAGAACAGGCTGTTAATTGAAAAGTGGGAGATTCTGTGGGGATGTCTGACAGTTTGGAGGGTCGGGGAAATTAGGAAAAGCAAGGGTACAGGCTTCAGTAACATGGGGGCAGGATAATAGGATATGTGGGACTGAAAGAGGAATATTGAATGTGGACCAGAGAGGTGGGTTGGAATGAGACATGAAGTATGAATGCATGAGTCAGGTGTGACCTATTTGCTGACAGGCAAGGGTATTTTCCTAGCACCTGTTTATGGTATGGGGACTAACCAAGGGGAGATGGAAGGTTTTATGGTGCACGACCTTTCACATGGTCAGCCAATGGAGCTGAAAATTTCATACAATTAACACACATTCACCTCAATATATGCTTCTGACTGCAACATACATTATTTTTTAGGGAAAAGATTTTAAAAATTAAATAAATAAATAAATAAACATTAGTATTATTATTAAATATTTAGTATTATTATTAAATATTCAATTTTATAATACTATATTTTTTCTCAAATGATTACCCTCCTCCCTACAATCCAATGTTGTCCATTAATGTTTTTTGGGGGGATAGACAGATCCCACATTCAGACCTTCCCTTGGGCCTCAGTCCTCAGCTTAAGTAAATTCACAAAGTCCTTTCTTCTCCAACCCCTGCTCTGTCCACTCCCTAAGATGTAAGAACTATGTTGAAAGGATAAATGGCTGGCTTTGTCAGTCTCATACAGCCTCAAGGAGCCATGGGCCTGGTATTCCTGTTTGTCTACCCTTTACCTCTCATGGGGGCCCTGAGGAGTGATCTTTCTCTTCCCCACATACCCCTGGCTTTCCTTTGATCACAACTTCCATTGCTGCTGCTGCTACTACTACCCCCTCCTCAACAACTGCTGTAAGCTCAATTCATTCCAAGTCACCGACCTCTTGATAAGTCACTTCTTTCCATAGTTTTTTTTCCCCCAGGTTTTTCACTTCCTACTTCTCTGATACCCATTCATAATAGCTCCTTGTGGAATCCCACACATTTGACATCTACCTCAAATGCATACTTATCCTCCATTTGATCCAATTCCCCTGAACCTCCCCCTTTCCCCCTTTTGCTAATGCCTACCTTAACTCATTTACTCTCCTTCTCTATCATCAGCACTCTTTCCCCTTTTCAATACCATACCATCCTAATATGCAGTACAACTTTTGATATGTAGCACATTTCATCGTAAACTAACCCCCTCTACACTTTCCTATCAAGCTAAATAACCTCTGATGTCTAGCACATTCATTTGTTTTGTAGCCATTAACCATTCAACTTATTGTTTTGAAGTCGCTATTTAATTGTTCGTGAGAGTATAAATTAAAAATTTCCATAAGACAATAACCTAATGAATCAATTATATGAATATATTCTTAATTCTACAAAGCCAAAAAGGTGTGTCATACTTAACTGTGCTATATACTATAAAAATACATTTAGAGAAAACAAGATTATAAATTAACAATGGCAGTTTTGTAAGACCATTAAATGATGACAACTACTGTATAAAATCATTTAAAGCATTATAGTACTTACTTTTGTACTGTGAGCACTAAATTTGTGAAAGAAACCATTTACCAAGGAACATGGCAAGATAAAAGTCAGAAATTTAAGAGCTAATGTAGAAAAAAAAAAAAAATATATATATATATAATAATAATATAATAATGACAATAATGATAATAATAATGATGATAATACTAACAATAACAACAATATAGCAGAAGTTAAAGGAAATAGAAAATTTAACATTACAAGACTATGAGAAAGTAGAAGGCAAAGCATAACAGTATTAAAATGAGTGAATTTATGGCAGAATAAAATTACTTGTAGTCAAAAGTAACACAAAATACAAGGTACATATAGCTTTTAATGTTATATTAAATATATATATCTTCAATATCCTCAACTAAAATGCATCACTAAGGTTAAGTAAATTATTTTAAGCTGTTTGCATTACTAAGCACATATAATTAGCACATTTTATAATTTCATTGAAATTATTTTATTCTCAATTTTCCCGTACACCTAACTGATGTGAAAAATAACTAAAAACACAGTATTATGACTTATTACACAAAAAAACTCCTAATTCATCATTTATGCTACTGAATTAGTATGAGTATAGAATTCCTGAATCAATGTTCACAGTAAAAACATATTTACAAATCACATTTTAAGTACACATTACAAAACAGCTGATTTTTTTTCAGTGCAATAATAAAATCCATTTTAGAAATATGATATACCACAGTTATATTTTGGGAAATATTATGAAAGGTACATTTATATCATACTTTTGTAAAGAATAATCAACATATTTAAGATTTTTCCTATAACCTCTTTGGTAGTATGTACAGTAACAGCAAATTTCAGCAGTATCAAATATTAAAAACAATATTGAATTATTTAAAGCTTGTAGTTAATCTTGGTACCTATGAAAAGTATAGGAAACACAAGTGTATACACATTACTAAACATGCAAATACACATTTAAATGACAAAGCCAGTGTTTGTGCAAGGTTCCACCACCTGAAATCTTTTAAAAATAACTTTCAGCCCTTCAACTTTCATCCTCTCTGAATTACATCAATAAGCTAGTTATCACAAATTTCTCCTCTCAAATGAATGCATAACTTGCTTGCTCAACAAGCATAAAATACATTCAATATCACATACTATAAAATAATTGGTTTGGACTGCTTCTTGTTCATTTCCTGAAGGGTCACTGTGCTCCTTAAAAAGGTATACCTAGGGCAAAGATTATGTTACAGATACTTTCTTACACATACAGACATGAGCATGCGGATGGATTTGAATTTATATTATTTTATCACTTCTATTATAGAATAAACTGGTCCTTTATACTTCTCCCTACATATAGTAAACTAATCATTATTCAGAGAATATGTTTCAATACTGAGGTCAATAGTTTAAAGTTTGAGAATATCCTTTACAATGTACCACATACAAGTTTGCTTTACATCTTTAACAAATTCATTGATCAACAATTCTTGTTCGCAAGTAGTCCAGGATCTCTCGAGTTCCTTTAGCTAAAATGGCAGTCCTTGGTACCCTGAATGCATTTCCTTCTAGTTGCAGAGTTCTGAAAGTAAAATTTATATTTTGGACTTATTTTTTATCTTTTATTTACTCTAAAGAAAGCACACTGTTATAATCAAACCTCATTTTACAAAATAACCAACTTGTAAGTAATCTTAGGCTACTTAACCTACAGAATTATAATAAAATAAAAAACTATAATCAATAAAAACTATAATCATTCCCATACAAACCTTAGCTGTGTCATGTTTCCAAGCAGAGGTGGGACAAAATCTATGTTGTTGTTGTGGAGGTCCAGAGTTGCTATTCGTTTCAACTTTGAGAGACCTTCAACATAAATAGAAGTAATTTTGTTGTCCCCAGCCAATAAAATTTCGAGCTGTGCCATTTCATAGACGCATGCTGGCAACTGTTCAAATCTGAAATAAGTATTGGTCATTTCTTTTATCTCTGCAAATACTGAAGAACTACTTTAAGCTATTTCACAAAACTTACAACCATACTGGCAATATTTTCTTATTACTTAATGAATGGATAAAGTAGTAAGTATTCAATTCTCAAACAGGTAAACCATGAACTTGTACCTATTTGCAGAAATATTGATTTCACGAAGATACAGACACTGTGCAAGATCTGTAGGTAAATCAGTAAGTTGGTTTCCTTGCACATCTAAGAACTGCAACCGCCGAAATGTACCAAAGAATGCTGGGATTGATGTTAGCTTATTCATGCCCAGCATAACTTCTGATACATGAGGTGATAGCATCTCCAGTCTGAAAAAATATAATATCAATAATAAATACTACTAATACTACTACTAATAAGAACAATTACAATAATAACAACTGTAATTTAAAAATTAACATTTAACACAAAGCAAGCTAACTGACTTTTTGAAAGGCATTAAATGATCCCACTATTATTACTATCATCTTAGTAATGACAGGATTTGTATTATTTCTTATCTCATCAGTAGTAGTAACAGTAGTAGTAGTAGTAGTAGTAGTAGTAGTAGTAGTAGTATTAGTAGTAGTAGTATTAGTAGTAGCAGTAGTAGTACTAGCAGCAGCAGCAGCAGCAGCAGCAGCAGTAGTAGTAGTAGTAGTAGTAGTCTTAGTAGTAGTAGTAGTAGTAGTAGTAGTAGTAGTAGTAGTAGTAGTCTTAGTAGTAGTAGTAGTCTTAGTAGTAGTAGTAGTAGTAGTAGTAGTAGTAGTCATAGTATTAGTAGCTGTAGTAATAGCAGCAGTAGTAGTAGTAGTAGTAGTAGTAGTAGTAGCAGTAGTAGAAGTAGAAGTAGTAGTAGTTGTAGTAGTAGTTGTAGTAGTAGCAGTAGTAGTAGCAGTAGTAGCAGTAGTAGTAGTAGTAGTAGTAGTAGTAGTAGTAGTAGTAGTAGTAGTAGTAGTAGTAGTAGTAGTAGTAGCAGCAGCAGCAGCAGCAGCAGTAGTAGTCGTAGTAGTAGTAGTCGTAGTAACAGTAGTCGTAGTAGTAGTAGCAGTAGTACTAGCAGTAGTAGTACCAGAAGTAGTAGTAGTAGTAGTAGTAGTAGTAGTAGTAGTAGTAGTAGTAGTAGTAGTAGTAGTAGCAGTAGTAGCAGTAGTAGCAGCAACAGCAGAAGCAGCAGTAGTAGCAACAGCAGTAGCAGTAGCAGTAGTACCAGCAGTAATAGCAGTAGTAGTAGTAATAGTAATAACAGTATTATGTAAAAGCATTTAATAGAAGTAGAAGTAGAAGTAGTAGTAACAGCAGTAGTCGTAGTAGTCACACTAGTCATAGTAGTAGTGGTGTTGGTGTAAGTAGCAATAAGTAAGTAAGTAGTAGTAAGTAGTAGTAAGTAGGTGGTGGAGGTGGTGGATGTGGTGGTGGAGGAGGTGGAGGAGGTGGAGGAGGTAGAGGAGGTAGTGGTGGTGCAGGAGGTGGAGGTAGAGGAGGTGGTGGATGAAGAGGAGATGGTGGAGGTAGAGGAGGTGATGGAGGTGGTGGAGGTGGTGGAGGTAGAGGAGGTGATGGAGGTGATGGAGGTAAAAGAGGAGGTGGTGGAGGTAGAGGAGGTGGTGGAGGTAAAAGAGGAGGTGGTGGAGGTAGAAGAGGAGGTGGTGGAGGTAGAAGAGGAGGTGGTGGAGGTAGAAGAGGAGGTGGTGGAGGTAGAAGAGGAGGTGGTGGAGGTAGAAGAGGAGGTGGTGGAGGTAGAAGAGGAGGTGGTGGAGGTAGAAGAGGAGGTGGTGGAGGTAGAAGAGGAGGTGGTGGAGGTAGAAGAGGAGGTGGTGGAGGTAGAAGAGGAGGTGGTGGAGGTAGAAGAGGAGGTGGTGGAGGTAGAAGAGGAGGTGGTGGAGGTAGAAGAGGAGGTGGTGGAGGTAGAAGAGGAGGTGGTGGAGGTAGAAGAGGAGGTGGTGGAGGTAGAAGAGGAGGTGGTGGAGGTAGAAGAGGAGGTGGTGGACGTAGAAGAGGTGGTGGTGGAGGTAGAAGAGGAGGTGGTGGAGGTAGAAGAGGAGGTGGTGGAGGTAGAAGAGGAGGTGGTGGAGGTAGAAGAGGAGGTGGTGGAGGTAGAAGAGGAGGTGGTGGAGGTAGAAGAGGAGGTGGTGGAGGTAGAAGAGGAGGTGGTGGAGGTAGAAGAGGAGGTGGTGGAGGTAGAAGAGGAGGTGGTGGAGGTAGAAGAGGAGGTGGTGGAGGTAGAAGAGGAGGTGGTGGAGGTAGAAGAGGAGGTGGTGGAGGTAGAAGAGGAGGTGGTGGAGGTAGAAGAGGAGGTGGTGGAGGTAGAAGAGGAGGTGGTGGAGGTAGAAGAGGAGGTGGTGGAGGTAGAAGAGGAGGTGGTGGAGGTAGAAGAGGAGGTGGTGGAGGTAGAAGAGGAGGTGGTGGAGGTAGAAGAGGAGGTGGTGGAGGTAGAAGAGGAGGTGGTGGAGGTAGAAGAGGAGGTGGTGGAGGTAGAAGAGGAGGTGGTGGAGGTAGAAGAGGAGGTGGTGGAGGTAGAAGAGGAGGTGGTGGAGGTAGAAGAGGAGGTGGTGGAGGTAGAAGAGGAGGTGGTGGAGGTAGAAGAGGAGGTGGTGGAGGTAGAAGAGGAGGTGGTGGAGGTAGAAGAGGAGGTGGTGGAGGTAGAAGAGGAGGTGGTGGAGGTAGAAGAGGAGGTGGTGGAGGTAGAAGAGGAGGTGGTGGAGGTAGAAGAGGAGGTGGTGGAGGTAGAAGAGGAGGTGGTGGAGGTAGAAGAGGAGGTGGTGGAGGTAGAAGAGGAGGTGGTGGAGGTAGAAGAGGAGGTGGTGGAGGTAGAAGAGGAGGTGGTGGAGGTAGAAGAGGAGGTGGTGGAGGTAGAAGAGGTGGTGGTGGAGGTAGAAGAGGAGGTGGTGGAGGTAGAAGAGGAAGTGGTGGAGGTAAAAGAGGAGGTGGTGGAGGTAGAAGAGGAGGTGGTGGAGGTAGAAGAGGAGGTGGTGGAGGTAGAAGAGGAGGTGGTGGAGGTAGAAGAGGTGGTGGTGATGGTAGAAGTAGTAGTAGCAAAATAATAATTAACCCAATGCCGCTGGGGAAAATGAATAAAATATTGAGAAAATGCTTTTGCGAAATGTCTCTGCACATAGATGGCTCTGCCAGTGCTTAGCCACAAAGGAGTCAATTAGTAGAACTTGTGACCTTACGGGATTTGAATTGGCGAGAAAAACATATTTTTTACTAGTGCTATGAATATCGATGGTGTTAATTTTATTATAAACATTATAATTACTATAATGTTCTAAACATTAGTAACAGCAAAATAAGATAACATTAAATATTTTCGTAATTCAAAGAAAAGTGTAGCCATCCATGTGTAAAAACAATCAAACAAGTACTTACAGTGGACATAGCACATATGTTCACGTCATGCCTGTCGGCATTGGGTTAATAAGAGCACTGATAGCAATTGTAGTTTAACTAGAAAAGTAAAATTATTTTTTTCTGACACTTTTTTTTTTCTTATCTTATACATAAACAAAATATACAATATAAAAATGACTAAATAGTCACAGAATATAATACACTTTCTTTTTCATTTTCAACTAACCAATAAACTTACTTTTCTGGAACCTGAGGAAGGATATTTTTACTGAGATCAATTGTTCTCACTCCTGCTTCTGCAGCGTTTTCAATCAGTTTATCTGGAACTTCTGCAGATTTTTCATTATATGCCATTGTCTGAGTAGTCCTCATCTGGTACTTGTCTGGAATTGCTTTATCTCCCATTATCAGGTTTGTGTCAACAGGTGTATTTTCAAAACCTGATAAAAAAAGGAAAATGTGCTTTTATTTAGTTTGTTGTCTTTTTAGTTTGTTGATACCATATTTGCTGTCAACACAAATAAAATAATCAAGAAGGTTTTAGCAAGACAAAATATGTAATGCTTATCTTAACAAAAAAAAAAAATTAAAGATTTGTTAAATAGAAAATAAATGTTGATTTCCTCTACACACAAAATATGATCTCATCATGATATGGTCTATATTATCAACATTATTTGCTTTGGTAACATAATCTCTTACCAGGGAATGTATTGACAGGAGCTGAAACCCTTGAACGTAAGTACTTCAAGAGCTGCATTGTTCCACGTTGTATAATATCACGTCGAATCAGTCTCATGGGATTACCATCCAATGGCATGGACTTTAAATGGGGTAGAAGGCCAAGATGGTAGGGAAGGCTACATAGAGAAAAGAAAAAAAGGAGAATTCCAGTAATGACGAAACTGAAATGAAGATGAAAATACTCTGGAAGACACCTGATTTCTATAATTTGAAAATTCTTAATAACTTTCTTTAATATCTCTTAGTAGTTAAAACTGAATTACCAAATTCTCGGTTCATTGGCATATTATCTATGCCGTTAGAAACTTAGAGTTTTAAAATCCATATATATCAGGTACTCTAACTATACAATCTCTTCCAATTTGTTTTCTTGTTTAGACTAACTAAAGTGATAGTGTAAATTGCAAATGAAATTTCATCTACATACTCTGTACAACTTTATTTTTGCTGAACTTGATACTATCATTGAACTAAACTTCTTAACCCAATATTAAAAACTCTACTTACGTAGACAGGTTGTTATTAGTAATATCAAGCCGCTCAAGCCCCTGAAGCAATGTTATCTGATCAGGTAAATCATCAATCTGATTGTCTCGAAGGTCTAACACACTTATTCCGGTCAAATGATTTAGTTGTTCGGCCTCTATCTCCTGTAAATGGAAAGTACATTATTACAAAATCTTTTCATCAATATATCATAAACATTATTTCCTGATTATATAAAATATGTATGTAATCCACAATAAAAGGTTAGAAAGAAATACACCAAATTTCTTATTCTTGCTTAACTATGGTTTACAGTAGCAACAGATGTGTAGTCAAAAGCTAACCTTAATGAAGTTGAAACCAAGATGCAGCTCCTTTAATGATGCACAGTTATGTAAAGGAGGGAGAATTTGGATTGAGTTGTAGCGGAGGTAGAGTTGCTCTAATTTCTGCAGGTTACCAATAGAATCTGGAAGGCCTTTCAGCTCATTCTGGTTTAGATCAAGTTGGTTCAAACCTAAAAGAAAATGTATGATTTTTTTAAATCTGCCATTTACTAGGAATGCACATATAAATGAAAAATAAGTTATCCTACACTACAAGAAATACAAAACACACAACAAATAATCATAAGCCTTAATTGTTACATCATCTTACATCTTAAATGTTTTTAGATAATAATCATAACAGATTTTTGAGAAGCAACTGTGAGAATACATATTAGCACACAATCATGATAATGGTAATGATATTATATATTTCATCAAATGACTCAACACACACTACTGAAAAGTAACCTTTACTGATAACAGTATCAACAAAAACCTACAAAACAGCATTTGTAGCACAGTCACAGCATGAGATAGGACTTCTCATTAATTTTGCAAGAGAAGAAACACTGATTCATACAGGATATATCAGCTAACAGGTTAAAAATGATGTTACTAACCAAAACAATCTCCAATTTCATATGGAAGCTCTTGTAACTTGTTATTTGAAGCATTAAACTTTGAGAGACGCTGCATGTATCCTATACTTGAAGGTAGCTCTGTCAGAGCATTGTGTGAAACATCCTGCAAAAAATCAGTTAAAAATTATTATCTAAACTCTTAGAGCCTTGAGTGTTATAGCTCTGATCTTTTTGTGCCTAACCTTGGTCATGTAGGTTCAAATATTTTTCAAAAAGAGTCATGTATGCATAAAGCATGTAAATCTGAGAGTAAATTATACACTCAAAACCCTTGAAAACAGGTTATGATAAATACCAAATATTCCAACACTGTGAGATTTCCCAGGTCGTTGGAGAGAGATGACAACTGGTTGTGATCCAGCTGCAGCGACCTTAAATCTGATATAAGGAAAAGTCCAGCTGGCAATTCTTCAAGACGATTGTGGCTTAGGTTCAAGCGATGAAGGCAGGTCAGTTCACCAATAGTTGAAGGGAGGGAAGTCAAACAATTGTCTGACAACTGTAAATAAGCAGATGAAGCCTAATAATTATCAAATCTTAAATATGTCCTTGCAATGTTTCATCTAAGTTATTGCCAAATCAAAAGTCCAAATGATATAGACTGGTCTTGATGAAATGCATACAAGACTACGGAAAAATTGCAAAGGCAAATAAATAAAAGAGACACAAATGAACTTAAACAAGTAGAAAGATTCTAAGTCCTTAAGACATATAAAAGGGTACTAGATAGGAAGACAAAAAACAAAAACAGGCAATATAACAATCAGCACTAGCTGCATCAGTGTAAGAAAATAAGATAATTTTTTTTTTTATTATAAGTATCCAGTATATAACACAGAAAAAAAATCTTTATTATAAGTATCCAGTATATAACACAGAAACAAATATACAGTTCCCCCTTTAACTCAATGATGACAGATGACCTATACAACCCATGGTGTGGCAAAACCTAAATTTTGGATGGCAATAGAGTCTGCTCTATGTTCTTCCATGTTGCATAGCTATAGAATTTTATGGCTCTAGCAGAACTTGTTTTTGAGCTGCAGCTTTTCAAAGTTGTTTTCAACCCTAATTTTCTATTATTTTATTGTAATACAGTAATCAACTAAATTTTAGCTAAAGTGAACTACCTTAAAACTAACACCAAAGCAGTTGCCAAATTGCTCCTATTATTTCCTCATATCACATGCTTAAACCTAAATTTGCTTATGCACAAACTCACATCAAGAACCTGGAGAGACATGAGGTTGCTTATCTTGGGAGATATAGATGAGAGAGAGTTAGAGGAGAGATACAGACGGGTGAGATCTGTTTGTTCCCACCAGCGATCATCATCAGTGTTATCCATGCTCATACCCATCATCATGTTCTTTGCTTCATCAGCATCCATCTCATGAATGTGATACACCTTATCAGGTACTGAAAAGAAGAAAATAAAAGAAGAAAAAAAAAAAAAACAATAACAATAAAATCACACCAAATAAGTAAATCAAGGAAGTAAACTAACAAGACTTAATAATTATAGAACTATTCTTCATTAAACCAAAAATAACAACAAATACTATCTTGAGTATTATCATTCTCCTGTTCAAAATAAAGGAATCGCTAACTCATACCTTCATGCATTCCTCTGTTGCAAAGATTGAGCTGCCCTGATCTTCTAGCCATTTTGATGATCTGTGGATGCAACACTTCTGACTTTGCTTCATCAAACACAGAACCAACGTTGGCAAAACCTTGCATCATAGGACGTCCACCACGGACACGTATCCTCGCACGCACGGATCCGTAGGCTCTTGAGGTTGGCTTGCGAGGAGGGTTTAACTTTGGGGTTTTGGTACTGTTATAAAAGGAACAGTAGGGTTAACTTTAAAAGTCCACAAAAGAAAGATTGGGGAAATGGGGCAGTTAGAACAAGAAAGAGGAGGAAGAAGACTGGTTAGGATGATGAAATTGAAGATTTGGTAAAGGATAGGAAAACAAAAAGAAGGAAAAGGATACAAGGTGGGGCAAGGAGAGGGGGAAACAGTAAGGGAAGGGGAAAGAGAGAGGATGAAAGAGGAGTATGAATAAGACACCTGACTAACCCTATCCTGCCAAAACCTGGCACTTACTCCAAGTAGGCTCTCTCAAGATGGTTCTGGGGATATAAAATACAACCTCATATCACAGGCCCATTCCCAGACCACTCTTCTCCCAAGGCACAACCTCTCACTGAGCATTCACTCTCACACAAAGGACTCTCTATTTCCCATCTTCATATCAATGCAATCAGGACCTGGCAGGGAACGTAAAAAAGGACAGATTGAAGAGACAAAAGGGAAGAGGGATGAGCAAGGAGGGAGGGGGATCAAGAGAGAAGAGATGGAAAAAAAAAAAATAATAAATAAATAAAAAGAGGAGAAGGGTGAGGAGGAGGCAAAGGAAAAGGGGGAGGAAGGAAGAGAAGAAGGAGGAGGACGAGGAGGAGGAGGAGGAGGAGGAGGAGGAGGAGGAGGAAAATGACCCAGAGAAAGAAAAGGAGAAGGAGACGAATAATGCTATTAAGATAATCATTAACTCTCTGGTTTCAAAACTTTTAAGAACACCCAAAAAAATGTTTTTAAATCTTACTTATTAAATCTAATAATAATAACATTTACAAATTTAATACAAATAATCTGATAAACCTACCCATCCTCATCAACTGTATCAGAGTCTTTTCTGCTTGACCCTGAAGATCCTGATCCCCTGCTCATCCTGGAGGTTGTTGTTGCAGCCCTTGATCCACCTCGAGCAACTCCACGAGAGCCTCTGCTTCTTGGTGGACCCAAGGGTTTGTTTGTCTTTGGTGGATCTGCCATGAAGGAATAGAAAATGAGAGGGGAAAAAAATCATACCTTATATCCACTTTTCTTTTAAAAGTATTTTTCATAAGTATTAACAGACAATTACATAGTAACTAATCACTATAAGGACATTGAACAATGAAACAAAATTTCTGTACCCATTCCCAGTTCTGATGGACTAGCACTCAGAGGTGGAAAGCTTGACCTTATTGGAGCAAGACGCCTCGTTGGTGAAGGGTGTGGCAAGCGACCAACCAGACCAGAGCCCCTTGTGATTGGTGTTGGTAACCTGGGGAGAGCAATACAATCAGCAAAAAGGATTTTTAAGTGTACACTCTTAATTTACCCTTTTCTCTTTTGGGTGACAAAAATGAACCACATGCAAGTGTCTATTTCCTTTTTTTACATTTCATTTTGGTACTTCTAAGGAAATAATTGAGTCAGTTATATCAATCAGGGTATAAAGTTATA
>NC_061854.1:11010487-11012987 GCF_019202785.1 Penaeus chinensis
CACTCACACACACATTCAAACACACACACACACACACACGCACGCACGCACGCACCCACACAAACACATGCAAACACACACACACCTACATACACATATATATAAATATATATATATGTATGTATATGTATGTATATGTATATATATATATATATATATATATATACACACACACATGCGTGTGTGTATGTATGTATCTGTGTGTGTTGAATAAACTTGCATGTGATTCTACAGGGCATGTTATTGTAATGACGTCAGAAGAGAAGACCCATCAACAATGTGCCGGGTGTTCACAAAAAATAATTCATAATTGAACGTTCTATGGATCAGCTTTTCCGTCAAGCGTCTCGTAAGTGTCCAAAGACAATACCTTTTCGAACAATGTGACGAAGTTCCACTCATATGCTCACAGAAAAATATATAAAAATACACAATAGAACTGTCATGGAACTCTAATCATTACCATTATATTCTTGGTCACAGAAAAATGTTCGATGGAATTGTTATGGAACATTGAATGAGTTTATGAAGAACTGAAAAAGGTTTATGGCTTCTGTTCTCCTCTAGAGGAAAACAAATATATATATATGAAAGGCAGAAAGAGTGAATGCATAATTATTTAAGTCGTATATCTTTCTCCAGCACATGGTTTATAAACTTAATTTCTATATCGCCGTATGATGGGTATGTGGCACACACTAAGTATCCTCAGTTATTATCGCAACTTTTTCCTGAACCGTCCTCCTTTTCATTTTTCATTTCTGATATGAAAACCTTTAATAACTATGGTTATTTTTCGCAGTCTTGTGGTTAACCAACACACAAGAAAAGTGTTTATCATACCATCTAAAAATGTGATTATTATGTAAATTGGTAAGTTTTAATATTCAATTTTGACAGGTGGCTGTTATAACCCTCTTTCTTTGATGACGAAACAAAAATCACTTATATTGAGATCGCTCATATTACTTATATTTAGATAAATCCTACGACATTCATTTGGCATATATCAAACATACAGGATATTTCAAACCAGTGTTATTCAGTACTTTTTCTTTTATTTTGATTCCCTTTCATTGAGAGAAACTTTCACATTCGATCGTCGCTACTGGCTTTAACTATAGAATCATTTGCAAATTATGTTGACCAGTTCAGACTACTCCTTCAACTGTTGCTGTTTTATCTTATATTTTCTTGAAATTAAAATAAGCTATTATTTGTTAAGTAAATTTACAAAATAAACGTGTATGTAGTATCATAACTGATAGATTCGGACGCAAGAAAGTTGACGTGTCTTTACTTGGATTTTGTGGCATCAACAACCTCTTCGGAAAAACACTTATGTTTCTCTGGTGGATAACTCTTATTATAAGAGAAACCACAATTGTACCTTGGATAATATTATTACGTGAATGCTTTAAACATTTTATTTATCTTTTATGTCCTTGATTCAGCTACCAATGAGAGATGAAAAGATTTTCCTGTTAGAATTAAATCAAACGTATAACCTTTCTCAGATAATTATTAAAAAGAGTATAATCCTAAACTCCATTTCCAAGCCCCGGAGATGTTAGATCGCAATATGACCAACACACAAGCACAATTTTCCCGCAATATGAGTTCCAGATTGCGTCCGCCATCGCCTCCTGACAGGTGAACCTCGTTATTGGAACCACAAACAGCTGAGTTGTACGATGGCAGAAGGATGGAGAGGACGTATCTCTGGGCTGCTCCTCGTTTTCTCGGTGTTGGGGAGTGTTGGAGCTAGTATTTCGGATTTACGGTTATGTGCAGATCCAGAATGTAAAGGTGAGAGAATCGGAAGAGGCATAGAATACTCCGCAATTTAGAAATATGAGCGTTGTATGTCATGGAAGAGGTGTGTTTTTTCAAGAATGGTAAGTGTGTGGCGGCAACATCCTTGAGATACCAAGCAGTTTATTTAAAGATGGTACTTGATTGCTAAGCAGATTATGTATTAATTGTATTAATTTACAAATAATATCATGCACTGACAAGTACGTGATATATTTTGAGTCTCGAACTGTAATGTTGAGCCTAATTTCCAGTTGATAACATCATTTTATAGCTTTGTTTTGATGATAAATTTAGAGAAACTGTTACTTCTTGTCCTTTTCTTTCACTGTCTTCGCATTTATCAGGAAAAATGACATTATAAATACTATACATAGTGCCTGTGACAGAGATAAAAGCAGTTAGATAAGCCGATATTCTTATGTCAACAGAAGATACCATCTAGAAAATTGTGTCATTTGTTAACCTTGAGAAAGTTGTATCTTGTTTACATTATTTTCGTTTGTTATTTGACTGTTCAGTTTTCCTTAAAGGGGAATGTAATTGATAATACTGTTCAAGTAATGACAGACTACAGTTTCCAACCTTATGTTAAAATTTTACAAAGTGGAAGAGCTAAAACTGCAGTGCATTTAATTACAAAAGTATTCCTATATTGACAAGTCAGAGTGTTCAATATGAGTTC
>NC_061854.1:11020487-11052987 GCF_019202785.1 Penaeus chinensis
CAAAAGGCTTAAGTCTGGAAGATGAACAAAAAGAAGAAATACCAGATGAAGTTGGAGGTAAAGAAGAGAAAAATGTGGAAGAAGCTCAGTCCTCCAATGAAAAGTTAGAACAGGGAGAGGAAGATAAAGACATAACAAAAGATAATTCCCCAACAGATGAACCAGCACCAGAAGAGGGAGAAGATGAAGGAAGTGAATCTGAGGAAGTGGAGGAGGTGAAAGTGGATGAACAAACAGGTGATGATAATGAAGGGTCTGAAGAAGTGAAGGATAGAAGTATTGATGGCAGTACTTCTGTTGAGGAAGACCAAAAAGTAGTGGATCCTGAAGTAAAATCAGAGAGTGTTGAAAGTAAAGATGAACGAATTGACTCAGAAAATGCTTCCCTTCAGAATGAGTTGCAGGAACAAGCTGAAAGTGAAACGGTGTCTGATGGAGAACCAGATCCACTGGAAACTAGCTCTCAGATTGGAGATATGCCTTCCCCAACTCCCACACCATCGTCACCTGATTATGAAGTTATTGATGGCACTACAATATATTTTGACGACCCACCACCTGCTGAAGTTCCATCAGTTATAGCGGAGTCATCTATTCACCTTGACTCTTCTTCTGTAGTAAATGAGGAATATTCATCTGCACAAACACCTCCCATCATAACGGATACTTTCACTGTGACTGATGTGAATGCCTTTGATGCAACTGAACCGACAGTCACACAGAGTCTAGACAGTGCAACTTCTGATGAATCAGAGTTGGAGAGTGAGACTGTAGTGCATGATTTAAATCCAGAGCCTACAGAGAGTGTAACACAGCTTTTCACAGATCAGAGTGATATTATTTTGGTTGATTCTAAACCAGATATCAGTCCTACTTCATCGTCTTGGATTGCTCAAGCTGCAACTTCTGTGACTTCTTGGTTTGGTGAATCAGGTGAAGTGCAAGAAAATAATGATTTAGAGAGCAGGAAAAGTGAAGACAATGATGGAGATGCTCAGTTACCTTTGCATGATTCAAATGAAAAGGATTCGAAAGATGAAGATAAATCAGACTTCATGGTACCAAAACCTGAGTCAATCATAGAGGAAGTAGTCACTCAGGAACCTGAAGCAGAAGAGGAAAGTACAGGTTTCTTTTCATCTTGGTTTGGAAGTTCTGAAGATACTAATGAGGAGTCTGAAAACCCCTCATCAGAATCTGATTTTATGGAATCTGACAGAGACTCTCAGGATAAAAGTGATGTAAAGCTAAATGTGGTTTCTGAGGAAGGAAGCCCAGTGGAGTCAGAACAAACTGCTGATCCTACTGTGTCTTCTGTGCCCTCGGATGCTGAAAATACCCTTGTAGATCAGTATGAGCCTCCTGCTTCTGATGTAGATGATACAGCTTATAAACCCCATGCAGTACAAGATGGCCCTCCCACGGTAGAGTCCAGTCCTGATGCCACAGTTGTGCCTAACCCTCAGGCATTCACAGATGACCTTACTTCAACAGATGACACCCTTACCCCTAGTGATGCATATGATAATGCTGAAGAGGATTCAGATCAGAGTTCAGGTATGGATATGTTGCTTGTTGGTGATGGGCCTAATATAAGTGTAGGAAGTACTGGGAATGTTATAGAAAGTAGTGACAAACTAAAAGAAAAGAGCTTTGAAGAAGAGTTAGACATAAAAGCCACACAGCTTCTTCCAGACAGTGTAGATGAAACTAGTTCTATTTCAGTTAGAGCAAATGAATTGCATGATACTGTGGATAGTGAGAATAGTGGGGGAATAGCAGTTTCTGACTCTGGTAGTAAGAGGGATAGTAGTAGAGAGCATGAACCATATGGCTTGCATATGGAAAAAGAAAGTAAGGAGGATGAGCATGTGTTAGAGAGTAGCAAAAGCCTTAGTACTGCTACAGCAAGAGATGCTTTAGCAACCAGTGAAGATACACAGGATAAGGAGTCTGAAGGTCAAGATATACCTACTGAAGGTATAGATAATGGTATTTCTTCCAATAGTTTATCTTCAAATGAGACCTCAAGAAGGGAAAAAAGGTCTCATAAGAACAAAACTGTGAAAAATGATCAAAGTAAATTAGAAAAGAAAATCATTCCTTCAAATGTAGCATCCTCCATTACAGAAAATGTGAATGTTTCTGCAAGTGACAGTAGCAGTAATAGTGCTGGTGTTACTGGTGAGAGTGTAACTAACACTGACCATAACCATCAACCAACCGTAGATACTGAAGCACAAAGTGTAGAATCCCCTCTGTTGGTGTCCTCTGAAGTAGAAGATAGTCCTTCAAGAGTTGAAGATAGTCCTTCAGAGCTTGGTGAGATGGAGCAGTTAAATGTTGTTTCTAGAGAATTGCCAAATTTTGAAGTAAAGTCTGTCATTGATAATGGTGTTCATAAATCTGCTCCAAGTGATTTTACTGAGCCTTCAGTTGTTTATAGTGACCTTTTAGAAGTTAACAGTGTTTCTGATGTAGATGATCCTCCTGCCTCCTCAGACAACGAGCAGGAAGAATTAGGGCCCAGTACTGCACGGCCACTGTTTGCAGAACCAACTCCTAGTGTAGACCCTGAGAACTTAGCACATCTTGCAGGTGAGTTTCAAGCAAAAGCATTTGGTATTAACTTATTGCACCTAACAGGTTTAGTGTCAAATGACACAGATCACCTTATTTGTGCACATTTTAGAACTGATGACTCCTTCCTTAAATTACTAACAAACAGCATTATAGGTCATAACACTCGTAAGAAAAATGTTCATGGTGCTATCAAATTAATTGAGAAACTCTTCACTGATGTTGGTCAGGAGGATGTAACTCCTGAATATTTTGAAGAAAAGCTTGAACTTTTAGCACAGAGGAAAAGTGTTCCAAGTAAGACCAATTTAGATCCAAATTGTTATGATGAAGTTCCTTCTGTCCCATATGCCAAAGGAACAAATGATAATGATATTCAAAATAGGGAAGAGGATGTACTTACTGTAGATTTGCCAAATTCTTTATATAAAGTGTCAGTAGAGGAAGAGCCAGAGAGTTTTTTAAGGCAACTATCTCTATCAGATCAAAGTGATATTTTTGGTGAATCACAAGGTTTAGTCAGTACTTTTAATTCTTTAGAGAAGAAAAATGAAATTAATAATGTTGAATATCAGGTTGATAGAA
This sequence comes from Penaeus chinensis, assembly GCF_019202785.1. Lineage (NCBI taxonomy): Eukaryota > Metazoa > Arthropoda > Malacostraca > Decapoda > Penaeidae > Penaeus > Penaeus chinensis. Next base: position 11,023,653 of record NC_061854.1, read on the forward strand.
GTGATGCAATAGAAATGCCCAAAATTCAGGATCAACTATTGCTCACATCATCTGATGATAAAGACAGTAACTTTCTGTCCAAGTCTTTAGATAAAGAAATGGATTTAATTTCTAGCAAGTCTTCAGTAGAGCCGGTGAATTCTATTTTGAATGAAACCATCACTTTTGGAAATGTCATTGAACATGATAGTGATGTCATACCACTTGAATCTAAAGAAGTAACAGCAGAATTTGAGTCTCATGATGAAATATCTAACAATATGATTGATGAGAAATTTGATACCCATATACATTTAGTGCATGAGAGGGATACTCAGTCATCCAAAGTTTTTGGTGAAGAAGTATTGTTACATCAAGATGTAATTAGAGATGTGTATACTTTATCAACTGGAGAGATTGTCAAATCAAATGTTTTAAATGATGCAGATGCATCTGTCAGCGAAATCAATGCTGTTGATACCATCACAGCTGAAGGAACAATTGAAGCAGATGGTTCTTTCACAGTTGGAACTGTTGGTGAGGAAGTTGATATTTTTTCTGCAATAGGCTTAGATGAAATGATACATGAAGTCCATACCCATGTAGCTGAACTTACAGATGAAATTGATATTGTCTCACCTGAGTTTGTGGTTGAGGAAGTTGATATTGTCTCACCTGAATCTATAGTTGAGGAGGTTGGTATTGTCTCATTTGAAACTGTAGTTGAAGAAATTGCTGCTGTTAGAGCTGAAGCTGTAGTAGAAGTTGATATTGTCAGTGCTGATGCAATTGTGGAAGTTCATGCCGTCTTAACTGAATCTGAATCTGAAGTTGATACTCTCTTGAATGAAGTTGCAGATGAAGTTGATACAGTTGCAGATGGCTTTGTCTATGAGGAAATTGTTACTGCTGTAGTTGAAGCTGTAAAAGTGGATAAAGATGATACTGGCACAACTGAAGAGGTTTTTGATGATGATGATGAGACCTTCTTTGCTAAGCTTGAAAGTGTTTCAGCTGAAGTTCTTGCTGAAATTAATACTGCCTCACCTGAAGCTGGTATTAGTGAAACTGCTACAGTCTTACCTGTAATCACAGTCGTTTCAGCTGAAGATAATATCTTAGCTGAAGCTTTAGTTGATGATGTAATTGAGAAAGTTGATACTGTTGCATCTGGAACTAATGTTGAAGTTCATATTTTCTCAGCTGATGCTTCTGTTGGGAAAACTAATATTGTCTCAGTTGAACCTGCAGTTAGAGAAGCTGATATTTCCAAAGATGAAGTTTCTGTTGAGATTAAAATTGCCTCAGCTAAAGTTGATACTATTTCAGACAAAGTTAGAGTTGAATTTGATAAAATCTCACCTGAAACTGAGGTTGAGGAAGTTGATACTGTCACAGTTGAAGCTGTTGTTAATGAAGCTAATATAGACCCAGCAGGCACTGAAGTTGAGGAAGTTAACGAGGAAATTCCCACATCTGTCTTTGATCTTGAGATGATTGATACAGCTACAACTGAAGCTGCTGTTCATGGAATTGATGCTGTCATAACTAAAGCAGCTCTTAAAGTTGGTACTGACACCGCTAAGGAGGAACTTGCTGCTGTCTCAACAGAAATTGTAATTGAGCATGTTGATGTCTCAAAAGAAGTTGCTGTTGAGCAGGTTGATGCAATCTCAATGGAAGTTGCAGTTGCAGAAGATAATATCTCAACTGAAACTGCTGTTCAGGGAGCTGAGACAGTAACTGCTGAAGCTGCAGTTGAAGTTTTAACTGGAACTGTGATCAAGTCAACTGCTGATACGGTCTTAGGTCAATCTGCTGCAGTCAAGGGTGATTCTACATTTGATGCCATTGCTGTTAAAACTGCAATTGAAAGGATTATTGTCTCAACTGACACTGCTGGTGAGGTAGTTGGTACTGTCACAGTTGAAACTGCAATTGAGGGAGCTGATGCTGTCATAACTGAAGCTGTCACTGAAGCTGATACTAAGACAACTATTGAAGGACTTGATACTGTCTCAACTGAAGCTGTAGTTGATGTTGCAGTAGAAAAGGCTAATGCTGTACCAGTAAAAGTTGAGGGAGTTATTACTGTGTCTGATGAAAATGTTGTTGAGGAAACTGATAGTATCACAGCTGAAGCAGCAGTTGTTGAGGTTGGAATTTTAACAAATAAATCTTCTGTTGAGGAAGTTGATACTGTCATAGTTGAAACTATAGCTGAAGATAATACAGTGGCAGCTAAAACTGCAGTAAAGTTAGTTGATGTTGCATTAGAGGAAAATAACATTTTTAGAACTGAAGCAGTTATTGAAAAAGTTGATAGTGCAACAGCTGAAGTGGGAGTTGATGTAATTGAGGCTGTCACAGCTGAAATTGCTGTTGAGGAGTTTGACTCTGTCAGAGTTGATGTTGACAGTATCTCAGATGTAGTTGCAGTTGAGGAAGTTAATTTTGTTTCAGTCGAAGCAGCATTTGAAGAAGTTGATATTGTCATAGATGAAGCTGTGGTGAAAGGTACTGTCTCAGATGATGCTGTAGTTGAAGTTCTAGCTTTTTCAGCACAAGCAGCATTTGAGGAAATTGATACTGTCTCAGTTGAAGCTACAATTGAAGATGTCAGAGTGGAAGCTGCAGTTGAAGGTCATGCTGTTTCATATGAAACTGCATTTGAGGAAGTTATTACAGTCTCAGATGAAGCTTTAATGAAAATTGATACTGTCTCAGCTGAAACTGCAGTTGATAGTATTTCATCTGTAGCTGCAGTTGAGGAAGTTCATTATGTTTCAGATGAAGCATCCTTTGAGGAAGTTGATATTGTCTTGGATGAAGCTGCAATGAAAGTTGATACTGTCTCGGTTGAAGCTGCAATTGAAGATGTCACAGTGAAAGCTGCTGTTGATGTTTATGATGTTTCATTTAAAGCAGCATTTGAGGAATTTGTTACTGTCTCTGATGAAGCTTCAATGAAAATTGATACTGTCTCAGATGAAAATTCAGTTAAAGTTGATGCAGTTGAAGTTCATTCTGTTTCAGTTGAAGCAGCATCTGAGGAAGTTATTACTCTATCAGCTGTAATGGAAATTAATACTGTCTCAGATGAATATGCAATTAAAGAAGGTAATACAGACAAAACTAAAGTTGAGCAAGCTTCAGTGAAAGTTGATAATGTCTCAGCTAGAGTTGCAGGTGAGGACATTGATACTGTCTCAGCTGAATCTGCAGTTGAAGTTCATGTTTCAGATGAAGCAGTGTTTGAAGAAGCTGATATTGTCCCAATTGAAGTTGCTATTGTCTCATCTGAAGTTGCAGTTGAAAGTGATACTTTCTCAGCTAAAGCTGCTGTTTCACCCGAAGGAGCACTTGAGAAGGCTGATAATGTCCCAACTAATTCTGCACATGAAGTTACTTTCTCAGCTAAATCTGCAATTGAAGTTGTCTCATCAGAAGGTACAATTGAAGTTGATACTGCCTCAGATGAAATTGCAGTTGAAGAAGTTCATGCAGCATTTGAGGATATTGATATTGTTTCAGCTGAAGCAGCAGTTGAGGAAATTGATACTGTCACAGCTGAAGTTACAGATGAGGAAGGTGATACTGTCTCAGTTAAAGTTGATATTGTGTCAGACGAAGCTTCAATTGAAGTTGATGCTGTCACAGCTGAAGCTGTAGTTAAGGAAGTTAATACTGTTACAGCTGAAGCTGCAGTTGAGGCTGCAGTTGAGGAAGTTAATACTGTTACAGCTGAAGCTGCAGTTGAGGAAGTTAATACTGTTACAGCTGAAGCTGCAGTTGAGGAAGTTAATACTGTTACAGCTGAAGCTGCAGTTGAGGAAGTTGTTACTGTCTCAGCTGATGTAATTGAACTTGATACTATCTCAACTGAAGTGTGTGAGAAAGTTGATAAGGCATCAGCAGAAGCTGTAGTTGAAGTTTATACAGTCTCAGGTGAACCTGAGGAAATTGAAACTATTACAACTGGCTATGCATTTGTGGATGCTGACACTGGCTTACCTGACGCTCCAGATACTGTTAAAGGTCATACTATCCTTGTAGAAGCTGCATTTGAGGAAGCTGATACTATCTCGCCTGAAACTGCAATTGAGGAGGTTGATTCTGTCTCAGATGAAATTGATACTGTCATGACTATAGGTACTGTTGAGGAAGTTGATACTGTTTTAACTTGGGCACCTGTCAAAGTTGATGCAGAAGTTGATACTGTATCAGCTGAAGTTGTAGAGGAGGTTAATACTGTCTCAGTTGAAGCTGCAATTGAGAAAGTTGATATTGCCACAGCTGAAGCAGCAGTTGAGGAAGATATTGCCTCAACTGAAGTTGCAGAGGAAGTTGATACTGCCACAGCTGAAGCAGCAGTTGAAGATATTGTTTCAGATAAAGCTGCAGTTGAGGAAGCTGATGCTGTCACAGCTGAAGGTACAGTTGAGGAAGTTGGTACTGTCATAGCTGAAGGTACAGTTGAAGTTGATACTGTCACAGCTGAAGCTGCAGTTGAAGATAAAATTGTCTCAGATGAAGTTGCTGAAGTTGATACTTCAGATAAAGTTGCTGTTGAGGAAGTTAATACTGTCACAGCAGAAGTTGCAATTGAGGAAGTTGATTCTGTCTCAGATGATGTTGCAGTTAAGGAAATTGAAAATGTCACAGATAAAACTGATATTGAAGTAGCTGATTTTGTCTTAGATAAATTTGTTGAGGAAGTTGATACTGTCATAGCTGAAGTTGCAGTTGAGGAAGTTGGAACAGGTGGAACTGTCTCAGATAAAGTTGTAGAAGTGAATACTGTCTCAGATATAGTTCCTAAGCAGGAAGTTGATACTGTCACAGCTGAAGTTTCAATTGAGGAAGTTGATACTGTCACAGTAGCAGGTGCTGTTGAAGATGGCATTATCTCATTAGAAGTTGCAGTTGAGACTGTCTCACATGAAGATGCAGTCAAGGAAGTTGATGAAGTTGTTAAGGGAGTTGATACTGTCTCATTAGAAGTTAGAGTTGAAGATGATACTTCTTCAGCTGAAATTGCAGTTGAAGTTGATGCTATCTCAGATGAAGCTGCAGTTCAGAAAGTTGATACAGTCACAGCTGAACTTGCAGTTGAACTTGATATTGTCTCAGATGGAATTGCTGTTGAGGAAATTGAAACTGGCACAGGTGAATCTGTAGTTGAAGTTGATACTGTCTCAAATGGATTTGTTGTTGAGAGAGTTGATACTATCACAGTTGAAGTTGATACTGTCATAGATGAAGTTGCAGTTGAGGAAGTTGAAACTGTCACAGGTGAAACTGATGTTGAGGAAATTTATTCTGCCTTAGATGAAGTTGCAGTTAAAGTTGATGTTGAGGAAGTCGATACTGTCTTGGATGAAGTTGCTGGTGAGGAAGTTGATACTGTCATAGTTGAAGTTGCAGTTAAGAAAGTTGACACTGTCACAGGTGAAGCTGATGTTGAGGAAATTGATACTGTTACAGATGAAGTTGTAGAAGTTAATACTGTCTTAGATGAAGTTGCAGTTGAGGAAGTTGAAACTGTCACAAGTGAAACTGATGTTGAGAAAATTTATTCTGCCTTAGATGAAGTATCAGTTAAAGTTGATGTTGAAGTTGATACTGTCTTGGATGAAGTTGCTGGTGAGGCAGTTGATGCTGTCACAGGTGAAGCAGATGTTGAGGAAATTGATACTGTTACAGATGAAGTTGTAGAAGTTAATACTGCCTCAGCTGAAGTTTCAGTTGAAGTTAATACTGCCTCAGCTGAAGTTTCAGTTGAAGTTAATACTGCCAAAGTAACAGGTGCTGTTGACATTATCTCATTAGAAGTTGCAGTTGATACTGTCTCAGATGAGGCTGCAGTCCAGGAAGTTGATGCTGTCTCAGATGAAGTTTCAGCTGAGAGAGTTGATACTATCACAGTAACAGGTGCTGTTAAAGCTGATGCTGTCTCAGCTGAGGATGCAAGTGAATGTGTGACTGTCTCAACTGAATGTGATAATGCATCAGCTGTCTTACTCGATGTTGTTACAGTTGAGGATGATACTTTCTTAGCTGAAACTGCAGGTATGGTTGATACTGTCTCAGATGAAGTTACAGTTATGAAAGTTGATGCAGTCACAGCTGAAGTTGCAGTTGAGAAAGTTGATACCGTCTCAACTGAAGATGTAGAGGAAGTTATCTTGGATAAAGTTGCTCTTAAAGTTGAAACTGTCACAGATGAAGCTGTAGTTGAGGAAGTTAATACTGTCTCAGATGAAGTTGCAGGAGTTGATACTGTCTTGGATGGAGGTGCAGAAGTTGATACTGTCTCAGATGAAGTTGCAGTTGAGGAAGTTGATTCTATCTCAGATGAAGTTGCTGTTGAAGAAGTTGATACTGTCTCAGATGAAGTTGCTGTTGAGGAAATTGAAACTGCGACAGCTGATGCTGGAGTTGATGTTGATACTGTCTCAGATAAAGTTTTTGTTGAGAGAGTTGATACTATCACCACTGAAGTTGTAGTTGAGGAACTTGACACTGTCATAGTAGCAGGTGTTGGGGATATTATCTCAACAGAAGCTGCATTTGAAGTTGATGCTGTCTTAGCTAAAACTATAGTTGAAGAATTTGATGCTGAAGCTGCTTTTGTCTCAGCTGAAATAGCTGTTAAGGAAGTTTATACTGTCACAAATAAATCTGTTGGGGAAACTGATATTGTTGGAACTGCAGGTGCTCTTGAAGGTGATATCTCAACTGAAACTGCAGTTGAAGCTACAACTGAGGCTGCATTAGAAGTAGTTGATACTGTTATAGCTGACACTGGAATTGCTATCTCAACAGAAGCTGCAATTAAGAAAATTGATACTGGCTCAGCTGTAGATGCTATTGAAGTTGATACTGTCTCAGCTGAAGATGTTATTGAAGTTGATACTGTCTCAGCTGAAGATGCTATTGAAGTTGATACTGTCTCAGCTGAAGATGCTATTGAAGTTGATACTGTCTCAGCTGAAGATGTTATTGAAGTTGATACTGTCTCAGCTGAAGATGCTATTGAAGTTGATACTGTCTCAGCTGAAGATGTTATTGAAGTTGATACTGTCTCAGCTGAAGATGCTATTGAAGTTGATACTGTCTCAGCTGAAGATGCTATTGTTAATACTGGTTCATCTGAAGCTATTGAATTTGATGCTGTCTCAGCTGTAGATGCTATCGAAGTTGATACTGTCTCAGATGAAGATGCTATTGAAATTGATACTGTCTCAGCTGAAAATGCTATTGAAGTTGATACTGTCTCAGCTGAAGATGCTATTGAATTTTATGCTGTCTCAGCTGAAGATGCTTTTGAAATTGATACTGTGTCATCTAAAGATGCTATCGAAGTTGATACTGTCTCAGATGAAGATGCTATTGAAGTTGATACTGTCTCAGCTGTAGATGCTATTGAAGTTGATACTGTCTCAGCTGAAGATGCTATTGAAGTTGATACTGTCCAGCTATAGCTTCTTTTGAAGTTGATACTGTCGCAGCTGCAGATGCTATTGAAGTTGATACTGTCTCACCTGAAGATGCTATTGAAGTTGATACTGTCTCAGCTGAAGATCCTATTGAAGTTGATACTGTCTCAGCTGAAGACGCTATTGAAGTTGATACTGTCTCAGCTGAAGATGCTATTGAAGTTGATACTGTATCAGCTGAAGATGCTATTGAAGTTGATACTGTCTCAGCTGAAGATGGTATTGAAGTTGATACTGTGTCAGCTGAAGATGCTATTGAAGTTGATACTGTCTCAGCTGAAGAAACTATTGAAGTTGATACTGTCACAGCTGTAGATGCTATTGAAGTTGATACTGTCTCAGCTGAAGATGCTATTGAAGTTGATACTGTCTCAGCTGAAGATGCTATGAAGTTGATACTGTCTCATCTGAAGATGCTATTGAAGTTGATACTGTCTCATCTGAAGATGCTATTGAAGTTGATACAATGTCAGCTGTAGATGCTATTGAATTTGATGCTCTCTCAGCTGAAGATGTTATTGAAGTTAATACTGTTTCATCTGAAGCTATTGAAATTGATGCTGTCTCAGCTGTAGATGCTATTGAAGTTGATACTGTCTCAGCTGAAGATGCTATTGAAGTTGATACTGTCTCAGCTGAAGCTGCTATTGAAGTTGATACTGTCTCAGCTGAAGATGCTATTGAAGTTGATACTGTCTCAGCTGAAGATGCTATTGAAGTTGATACTGTCTCAGCTGAAGATGCTATTGAAGTTGATACTGTTCGAAGTTGATACTGTCTCAGCTGAAGATGCTATTGAAGTTGATACTGTCTCAGCTGAAGATGCTATTGAAGTTGATACTGTCTCAGCTGAAGATGCTATTGAAGTTGATACTGTCTCAGCTGAAGATGCTATTGAATTTGATACTGCTCTCAGCTGTAGATGCTATTGAATTTGATACTGTCTCAGCTGAAGATGCCTATTGAAGTTGATACTGTCTCAGCTGAAGATGCTATTGAATTGATACTGTCTCAGCTGAAGATGCTATTGAAGTTGATACTGTCTCAGCTGTAGATGCTATTGAAGTTGATACTGTCTCAGCTGAAGATGCTATTGAAGTTGATACTGTCTCAGCTGAAGATGCTATTGAAGTTGATACTGTCTCAGCTGAGAGCTATTGAAGTTGATACTGTCTAAGCTGTAGATGCTATTGAAGTTGATACTGTCTCATCTGAAGATGCTATTGAAGTTGATACTGGTCTCAGCTGTAGATGCTATTGAAGTTGAATACTGTCTCAGCTGAAGATGCTATTGAAGTTGATACTGTCTCATCTAAAGATGTTATTGAAGTTGATACTGTCTCAGCTGTAGATGCTATTGAAGTTGATACTGTCTCAGCTGTAGATGCTATTGAAGTTGATACTGTCTCAGTTGAAGATGCTATTGAAGTTGATACACTGTCTCAGCTGAAGATGCTATTGAATTTGATACTGTCTCAGCTGAAGATGCTATTGAAGTTAATACTGTCTCAGCTGAAGATGCTATTGAAGTTGATACTGTCTCAGCTGAAGATGCTATTGAAGTTGATACTGTCTCAGCTGTAGATGCTATTGAAGTTGATACTGTCTCAGCTGTAGATGCTATTGAAGTTGATACTGTCTCAGCTGTAGATGCTATTGAAGTTGATACTGTCTCAGTTGAAGATGCTATTGAATTTGATACACTCTCAGCTGTAGATGCTATTGAATTTGATACTGTCTCAGCTGAAGATGCTATTGAAGTTAATACTGTCTCAGCTGAAGATGCTATTGAAGTTGATACTGTCTCAGTTGAAGATGCTATTGAAGTTGATATGGTCTCAGCTGTAGATGCTATTGAAGTTGATACTGCCTCAGCTGAAGATGTTAGTAAGGTTGATACTGTCTCAGCTGAAGATGCTATTGAAGGTAACACTGTTTCATCTGAAGCTATTGAATTTGATGCTGGGTTAGCTGTAGATGCTATTGAAGTTGATACTGTCTCATCTGAAGATGCTATTGAAGTTGATACTGTCTCATCTGAAGATGCTATTGAAGTTGATACTGTCTCAGCTGAGAATGCTATTGAAGTTGATACTGTCTCAGCTGAAGATGCTATTGAAGTTGATTACTGTCTCAGCTGAAGATGTATTGAAGTTGATACTGTCTCAGCTGAAGATGCTATTGAAGTTTGATACTGATCTCAGCTGAAGATGCTATTGAAGTTGATACTGTCTCAGCTGAAGGTTGCTATTGAAGTTGAATACTGTCTCAGCTGAAGCATGCTATTGAAATGATACTGTCTCAGCTGAAGATGCTATTGAAGTTGATACTGTCTCAGTGAAGATGCTATTCTCAGCTGAAGATGCTATTGAAGTTGATACTGTCTCAGCTGAAGATGCTATTGAAGTTGATACTGTCTCAGCTGAAGATGCTATTGAAGTTGATACTGTCTCAGCTGAAGATGCTATTGAAGTTGATACTGTCTCAGCTGAAGATGCTATTGAAGTTGATACTGTCTCAGCTGAAGATGCTATTGAAGTTGATACTGTCTCAGCTGAAGATGCTATTGAAGTTGATACTGTCTCAGCTGAAGATGCTATTGAAGTTGATACTGTCTCAGCTGAAGATGCTATTGAAGTTGATATGGTCTCAGCTGAAGATGCTATTGAAGTTGATACTGCCTCAGCTGAAGATGCTATTGAAGTTGATACTCTCTCAGCTGAAGATGCTATTGAAGTTGATACTGTCTCAGCTGAAGATGCTATTGAAGTTAGATACTGTCTCAGCTGAAGATGCTATTGAAGTTGATACTGTCTCAGCTGTAGATGCTATTGAAGTTGATACTGTCTCAGCTGTAGATGCTATTGAAGTTAATACTGTCTCAGCTGTAGATGCTATTGAAGTTGATACTGTCTCAGCTGTAGATGCTATTGAAGTTGATACTGTCTCAGCTGAAGATGCTATTGAAGTTGATACTGTCTCAGCTGAAGATGTTATTGAAGTTGATACTGTCTCAGCTGAAGATGCTATTGAAGTTGATACTGTCTCAGCTGAAGATGCTATTGAAGTTGATACTGTCTCAGCTGTAGATGCTATTGAAGTTGATACTGTCTCAGCTGAAGATGCTATAGAAGTTGATACTCGTCTCAGCTGAAGATGCTATTGAATTTATGCTGTCTCAGCTGAAGATGCTATTGAAGTTAATACTGCTCTCAGCTGTAGATGCTATTGAAGTTTAATACTGCTCGTCAGCTGAAGATGCTATTGAATTGATACTGTCTCATCTGAAGATGCTATTGAAGTTGATACTGTCTCAGCTGAAGATGCTATGAAGTTGATACTGTCTCAGCTTGAAGATGCTATTGAAGTTGATACTGTCTCAGCTGAAGATGCTACTGAAGTTGATACAGTCTCAGCTGAGATGCTATTGAAGTTAATACTCTCTCAGCTGAAGATGCTATTGAAGTTGATACTCTCTCAGCTGAAGATGCTATTGAATTTGATGCTGTCTCTGCTGAAGATGTTATTGAAGTTGATATTGTTTCATCTGAAGCTATTGAATTTGATGCTGGGTTAGCTGTAGATGCTATTGAAGTTGATACTGTCCCATCTGAAGATGCTATTGAATTTGATTCCGTCTCAGCTGAAGATGCTATTGAAATTGATACTGTCTCATCTGAAGATGCTATTGAATTTGATGCTGTCTCAGCTGAAGATGCTATCGAAGTTGATACTGTCTCAGCTGAAGATGCTATTGAAATTGATACTGTCTCAGTTGAAGATGCTATTGAAGTTGATACTGTCTCAGCTGGAGATGCTATTGAAGTTGATACTGTCTCAGCTGAAGATGCTGTTGAAATTGATACTGTCTCAGCTGTAGATACTATTGAAGTTGATACTGTCTCAGCTGAAGATACTATTGAAGTTGATACTGTCTCAACTGAAGATGCTATTGAATTTGATACTGTCTTAGCTGAAGATGCTGCGTTAGCTGAAGATGCTATTGAAGTTGATACTGTCCCATCTGAAGATGCTATTGAATTTGATTCTGTCTCAGCTGAAGATGCTATTGAATTTGATACTGTCTCAGCTGAAGATGCTATTGAATTTGATACTGTCTCATCTGAAGATGCTATTGAAGTTGATACTGTCTCAGCTGAAGATGCTATTGAAGTTGATACTGTGTCAGCTGAAGATGCTATTGACGTTGATACGGTCTCAGCTGTAGATGCTATTGAAGTTGATACTGCCTCAGCTGAAGATGTTAGTAAGGTTGATACTGTCTCAGCTGAAGATGCTATTGAAGTTAACACTGTTTCATCTGAAGCTATTGAATTTGATGCTGGGTTAGCTGAAGATGCTATTGAAGTTGATACTGTCTCATTTGGAGACACTATTGAAGTTAAAATTGTTTCATCTGAATCTATTGAATTTGATGCTGTCTCAGTTGAAGATGTTATTGAAGTTGATACTGTCTCAGCTGTAGATGCTATTGAATTTGATACTGTCTCAGCTATAGATGCTATAGAAAGTGATACTGTTTCAGCTGTAGATGCTATTGAAGTTGATACTGTCCCATCTGAAGATGCTATTGAAGTTGATACTGTCTCAGCTGAAGATGCTATTGAAGTTGATACTGTCTCAGCTGTAGATGCTATTGAAGTTGATACTGTCTCAACTGAAGATGCTATTGAATTTGATACTGTCTTAGCTGAAGATGCTATTGATTTTGATACTGTCTCGGCTGAAGATGCTATTGAAGTTGATACTGTCCCATCTGAAGATGCTATTGAAGTTGATACTGTCTCAGCTGAAGATGCTATTGAAGTTGATACTGTATCAGCTGAAGATGCTATTGACGTTGATACGGTCTCAGCTGTAGATGCTATTGAAGTTGATACTGCCTCAGCTGAAGATGTTAGTAAGGTTGATACTGTCTCAGCTGAAGATGCTATTGAAGTTAACACTGTTTCATCTGAAGCTATTGAATTTGATGCTGGGTTAGCTGAAGATGCTATTGAAGTTGATACTGTCTCATTTGGAGACGCTATTGAAGTTAAAATTGTTTCATCTGAATCTATTGAATTTGATGCTGTCTCAGTTGAAGATGTTATTGAAGTTGATACTGTCTCAGCTGTAGATGCTATTGAATTTGATACTGTCTCAGCTATAGATGCTATTGAAGGTGATACTGTTTCAGCTGTAGATGCTATTGAAGTTGATACTGTCTCAGCTGAAGATGCTATTGAAGTTGATACTGTCTCAGCTTTAGATGCTATTGAAGTTGATACTGTCTCAGCTGAAGATGCTATTGAAGTTGATACGGTCTCAGCTGTAGATGCTATTGAAGTTGATACTGCCTCAGCTGAAGATGTTAGTAAGGTTGATACTGTCTCAGCTGAAGATGCTATTGAAGTTAACACTGTTTCATCTGAAGCTATTGAATTTGATGCTGGGTTAGCTGTAGATGCTATTGAAGTTGATACTGTCTCAGCTGAAGATACTATTGAAGTTGATACGGTCTCAGCTGTAGATGCTATTGAAGTTGATACTGCCTCAGCTGAAGATGTTAGTAAGGTTGATACTGTCTCAGCTGAAGATGCTATTGAAGTTAACACTGTTTCATCTGAAGCTATTGAATTTGATGCTGGGTTAGCTGTAGATGCTATTGAAGTTGATACTGTCTCATCTGAAGATGCTATTGAAGTTAATACTGTTTCATCTGACTCTATTGAATTTGATGCTGTTTCAGCTGAAGATGCTATAGAATTTGATACTGTCTCATCTGGAGACGCTATTGAAGTTAAAATTGTTTCATCTGAATCTATTGAATTTGATGCTGTCTCAGTTGAAGATGTTATTGAAGTTGATACTGTCTCAGCTGACGATGCTGTTGAAGTTGATACTGTCTCAGCTGAAGATGCTGTTGAAATTGATACTGTCTCAGCTGTAGATACTATTGAAGTATATACTGTCTCAGTTGTAGATACTATTGAAGTTGATACTGTCTCAGCTGTAGATGCTATTGAATTTGATACTGTCTCAGCTATAGATGCTATTGAAGGTGATACTGTCTCAGCTGTAGATGCTATTGAAGTTGATGCTGTCTCAGCTGAAGATGCTATTGAATTTGATACTGTCTCAGCTATTGATGCTATTGAAGTTGATACTGTCTCAGGTATAGATGCTATTGAATTTGATACTGTATCAGCTATAGATGCTATAGAATTTGATACTGTCTCAGCTGTAGATGTTATTGAAGTTGATACTGTCTCAGCTGAAGATGCTATTGAAGTTGATACTGTTTCAGCTGAAGATGCTATTGAAGTTGATACTGTCTCAGCTGTAGATGCTAATGAAGTTGATACTGTCTCAGCTGGAGTTGTTATTAAAGTTGATACTGTCTCAGCTGAATATGCTATTGAAGTTGATACTGTCTCAGCTGTAGATGCTATTGAAGTTGATACTGGCTCAGCTGTAAATGCTATTGAAGTTGATACTGTCTCAGCTATAGATACTATTGAAGTTGATACTGTCTCAGCTGAAGATGCTATTGAAGTTGATACTGTCCCAGCTATAGCTTCTTTTGAAGTTGATACTGTCGCAGCTGCAGATGCTATTGAAGTTGATACTGTCTCACCTGAAGATGCTATTGAAGTTGATACTGTCTCAGCTGAAGATCCTATTGAAGTTGATACTGTCTCAGCTGAAGACGCTATTGAAGTTGATACTGTCTCAGCTGAAGACGCTATTGAAGTTGATACTGTATCAGCTGAAGATGCTATTGAAGTTGATACTGTCTCAGCTGAAGATGCTATTGAAGTTGATACTGTGTCAGCTGAAGATGCTATTGAAGTTGATACTGTCTCAGCTGAAGAAACTATTGAAGTTGATACTGTCACAGCTGTAGCTGCTATTGAAGTTGATACTGTCTCAGCTGAAGATGCTATTGAAATTGATACTGTCTCAGCTGAAGATGCTATTGAAGTTGATACTGACTCATCTGAAGATGTTAGTAAGGTTGATACTGTCCCAGCTGAAGATGCTATTGAAGTTAATACACTCTCAGCTGAAAGTGCTATTGAAGTTAATACACTCTCATCTGAAGATGCTATTGAAGTTAATACTCTCTCATCTGAAGATGCTATTGAATTTGATGCTGTCTCAGCTGAAGATGCTATGGAAGTTGATACTGTCTCATCTGAAGATGCTATTGAATTTGATACTGTCTCATCTGAAGATGCTATTGAAGTTGATACTGTCTCAGCTGAAGATGCTATTGAAGTTGATACTGTCTCAGCTGAAGATGTTACTGAAGTTGATACTGTCTCATCTGGAGATGCTATTGAAGTTGATACTGCCTTATCTGAAGATGTTAGTAAGGTTGATACTGTCTCAGCAGAAGATGCTATTGAAGTTGATACTGTCTCATCTGAAGATGCTATTGAAGTTGATACTGTCTCAGCTGAAGATGCTATTGAAGTTGATACTGTGTCAGCTGAAGATGCTATTGAAGTTGATACTGTATCAGCTGAAGATTCTTTTGAAGTTAATACTCTCTCAGCTGTAGATGCTATTGAAGTTGATGCTGTCTCAGCTGAAGATGCTATTGAAGTTGATACTGTCTCAGCTGGAGATGCTATTGAAATTGATACTGTCTCAGCTGAAGATGCTATTGAATTTAATGCTGTCTCAGTTGAAGATGCTATTGAAGTTGATACTGTCTCAGCTGGAGATGCTATTGAAATTGATACTGTCTTAGCTGAAGATGCTATTGAAGTTGATACTGTTTCATCTGACTGTATTGAATTTGATGCTGTTTCAGCTGAAGATGCTATTGAAGTTATTACTGTTCATCTGAATCTATTGATTTTGATACTGTTTCAGCTGTAGATGCTATTGAAGTTGATACTGTCTCAGCTTTAGATGCTATTGAAGTTGATACTGTCTCAGCTTTAGATGCTATTGAAGTTAAAACTGTCTCAGCTGAAGATGATATTGAAGTTGATACTGTCTCAGTTGAAGATGCTATTGAAGTTGATACTGTCTCAGCTGGAGATGCTATTGAAATTGATACTGTCTTAGCTGAAGATGCTATTGAAGTTGATACTGTTTCATCTGACTGTATTGAATTTGATGCTGTTTCAGCTGAAGATGCTATTGAAGTTATTACTGTTTCATCTGAATCTATTGAATTTGATACTGTTTCAGCTGTAGATGCTATTGAAGTTGATACTGTCTCAGCTTTAGATGCTATTGAAGTTGATACTGTCTCAGCTTTAGATGCTATTGAAGTTGAAACTGTCTCAGCTGAAGATGATATTGAAGTTGATACTGTCTCAGCTTTAGATGCTATTGAAGTTGATACTGTCTCAGCTGTAGATGCTATTGAAGTTGATACTTTCTCAGCTGAAGATGCTATTGAATTTGATACTGTCTCAGCTATAGATGCTATTGAAGTTGATACTATATCAGCTATAGATACTATTGAAGTTGATACTGTCTCAGCTGTAAATGCTATTGATGTTGATACTGTCTCAGCTGTAGATGCTATTAAAGTTGATACTGTCTCAGCTGAAGATGCTATTGAAGTTGATACTGTCTCAGCTATAGATGCTTTTGAAATTGATACTTTCTCACCTGAAGATACTATTGAATTTGATACTGTCTCAGCTTTAGATGCTATTGAAGTTGATACTGTCTCAGCTGTAAATGCTATTGAAATTGATACTGTCTCAGCTGTAAATGCCATTGAAGTTGATACTGTCTCAGCTGTAGATGCTATTGAAGTTGATACTGCCTCAGCTGAAGATGCTATTGAAGTTGATACTGTCTCAGCTCTAGATGCTAGTGAAGTTGATAGTGTCTCAGCTTTAGATGCTGTTGAAGTTGATACTGTCTCAGCTGAAGATGTCTCAGCTTCAGATGCCATTGAAGTTGATACTGTCTCTGCTTTAGATGCTATTGAAGTTGATACTGTCTCTGGTGAAAATGCTATTGAATTCGATACTGCCTCAGCTGAAGATGCTATTGAAGTTAATACACTCTCAGCTGAAGATGCTATTGAAGTTAATACTCTCTCAGCTGAAGATGCTATTAAATTTGATGCTGTCTCAGCTGTAGATGCTATTGAAGTTGATATTGTCTCATCTGAAGCTATTGAATTTGATGCTGTCTCAGCTTTAGATGCTATCGAAGTTAATACTGTCTCAGCTGAAGATGCTATTGAAGTTAATACTGTCTCAGCTGAAGATGCTATTGAAGTTAATACACTCTCAGCTGAAGATGCTATTGAAGTTAATACTCTCTCAGCTGAAGATGCTATTGAAGTTAATACTCTCTCAGCTGAATCTATTGAATTTGAAGATGTTATTGAAGTTGATACTGTCTTAGCTGAAGATGCCATTGAATTTGATACTGTCTCAGCTGTAGATGCTATTGAATTTGATACTGTCTTAGCTGAAGATGCCATTGAATTTGATACTGTCTCAGCTGAAGATGCTATTGAAGTTAATACTCTCTCAGCTGAAGATGCTATTGAATTTGATGCTGTCTTAGCTGAAGATGCTATTGAAGTTGATACTGTTTCATCTGACTGTATTGAATTTGATGCTGTTTCAGCTGAAGATGCTATTGAAGTTATTACTGTTTCATCTGAATCTATTGAATTTGATACTGTTTCAGCTGTAGATGCTATTGAAGTTGATACTGTCTCAGCTTTAGATGCTATTGAAGTTGATACTGTCTCAGCTTTAGATGCTATTGAAGTTGAAACTGTCTCAGCTGAAGATGATATTGAAGTTGATACTGTCTCAGCTTTAGATGCTATTGAAGTTGATACTGTCTCAGCTGTAGATGCTATTGAAGTTGATACTTTCTCAGCTGAAGATGCTATTGAATTTGATACTGTCTCAGCTATAGATGCTATTGAAGTTGATACTATATCAGCTATAGATACTATTGAAGTTGATACTGTCTCAGCTGTAAATGCTATTGATGTTGATACTGTCTCAGCTGTAGATGCTATTAAAGTTGATACTGTCTCAGCTGAAGATGCTATTGAAGTTGATACTGTCTCAGCTATAGATGCTTTTGAAATTGATACTTTCTCACCTGAAGATACTATTGAATTTGATACTGTCTCAGCTTTAGATGCTATTGAAGTTGATACTGTCTCAGCTGTAAATGCTATTGAAATTGATACTGTCTCAGCTGTAAATGCCATTGAAGTTGATACTGTCTCAGCTGTAGATGCTATTGAAGTTGATACTGCCTCAGCTGAAGATGCTATTGAAGTTGATACTGTCTCAGCTCTAGATGCTAGTGAAGTTGATAGTGTCTCAGCTTTAGATGCTGTTGAAGTTGATACTGTCTCAGCTGAAGATGTCTCAGCTTCAGATGCCATTGAAGTTGATACTGTCTCTGCTTTAGATGCTATTGAAGTTGATACTGTCTCTGGTGAAAATGCTATTGAATTCGATACTGCCTCAGCTGAAGATGCTATTGAAGTTAATACACTCTCAGCTGAAGATGCTATGAAGTTAATACTGTCTCAGCTGAAGATGCTATTGAAGTTGATACTGTCTCATCTGAAGATGCTATTGAAGTTATATGTTCACTGAAGCATTGAATTTATCCTCAGCTGAAGATGCTATTGAAGTTATACATTCATAGCTGAAGTGCTATTTAATTATACTGTCTCAGCTGAAGATGCTATTGAAGTTGATACTGTTTCATCTGACTGTATTGAATTGACGTTTCAGCTGAAGTGCTATTGAAGTTATACTGTTTCATGATCATTGAATTGATACTTTCAGCTGTAGATGCTATGAAGTTGATACTGTCTCAGTTTAGATGCTATTGAAGTTGTACTGTCTCAGCTTTAGATGTATTGAAGTTAAACTGTCTCAGCTGAGATGATATTGAAGTAACTGTCCAGTTGAAGATGCTATTGAAGTTGATACTGTCTCAGCTGGAGATGCTATTGAATTGATACTGTCTTAGCTGAAGATGCTATTGAAGTTGATACTGTTTCATCTGATGTATTGAATTGATGCTGTTTCAGCTGAAGATGCATGAAGTTATTACTGTTTCATTGAATCTATTGAATTTGATACTGTTTCAGCTGTAGATGCTATTGAAGTTGATACTGTCTCAGCTTTAGATGCTATTGAAGTTGATACTGTCTCAGCTTTAGATGCTATTGAAGTTGAAACTGTCTCAGCTGAAGATGATATTGAAGTTGATACTGTCTCAGCTTTAGATGCTATTGAAGTTGTACTGTCTCAGCTGTAGATGCTATTGAAGTTGATACTTTCTCAGCTGAAGATGCTATTGAATTGATACTGTCTCAGCTATAGATGCTATTGAAGTTGATACTATTCAGCTATAGATACTATTGAAGTTGATACTGTCTCAGCTGTAAATGCTATTGATGTTGATACTGTCTCAGCTGTAGATGCTATTGAAGTTGATACTGTCTCAGCTGAAGATGCTATTGAATTTGATACTGTCTCAGCTGAAGATGCTATTGAAGTTGATACTGTCTCAGCTGTAGATGCTATTGAAGTTGATACTGTCTCAACTGTCGATGCTATTGAAGTTGATACTGTCTCAGCAGAAGATGCTACTGAATTTGATAAGGTCTCAGCAGTTAATTCTTTTGAAGTTGATACTGGCTCAGCTGAAGTTGTTATTAAAGTTGATACTGTCTTAGCTGAAGATGTTATTGAAGTTAATACTGTCTCATCTGGAGATGCTATTGAATTTAATACTGTCTCACCTGAAGATGCTGTTGAAGTTGATACTGCCTCAGCTGAAGATGTTATTGAAGTTGATACTGTCTCCGCTGAAGATGTTATTGAAGTTGATACTGCCTCATCTGAAGATGTTAGTAAGGTAGATACTATGTCAGCTGAAGATGCTATTGAAGTTAATACACTCTCAGCTGAAGATGCTATTGTAGTTAATACTGTTTCATCTGAAGCTATTGAATTTGATGCTGTGTCAGCTGTAGATGCTATTGAAGTTGATACTGTCTCATCTGAAGATGCTATTGAAGTTGATACTGTCTCATCTGAAGATGCTATTGAAGTTGATACTGTCTCAGCTGAAGATGCTATTGAAGTTGATATTGCCTCAGCTGAAGATGCTATTGAAGTTAATACTGTTTCATCTGAAGCTATTGAATTTGATGCTGGGTTAGCTGTAGATGCTATTGAAGTTGATATTGTCTCAGCTGAAGATGCTATTGAAGTTGATACTGTCTCATCTGAAGATGCTATTGAAGTTGATACTGCCTCCGCTGTACATGCTTTTGAAGTTGATATTGTTTCAGCTGAAGTTATTATTAAAGTTGATACTGTCTCAGTTGAAAATGCTATTGAAATTGATACTGTCTCAGGTGAAGATGTTAATGAAATTGATGCTGTCTCAGCTGAAGATGCTATTGAAGTTGATACTGCCTCAGCTGAAGATGCTATTGAATTTGATGCTGTCACAGCTGAAGATGATATTGAAGTTGATACTACCTCAGCTGAAGATGTTATTGAATTTGATACTGTCTCAGCTGAAGATGCTATTGAAGTTGATACTGTCTCAGCTGAAGATACTATTGAAGTTAATAATGTTTCATCTGAAGCTATTGAATATGATACTGTTATTGAAGTTGATACTGTCTCAGCTGAAGATGCTATTGAAGTTGATACTGCCTCAGCTGAAGATGCTATCGAAGTTGATACTGTCTCAGCTGAAGATGCTATTGAATTTGATACTGTCTCAGCTGAAGATGCTATCGAAGTTGATACTGTCTCAGCTGAAGATGCTATTGAAGTTGATACTATCTCAGCTGAAGATGCTATTGAAGTTGATGCTGTCTCATCTGAAGATACTATTGGAGTTGATACTGTCTCAGTTGAAGATGTTATTGAAGTTGATACTGTTTCATTTGAAGATGCTACTGAAGTTGATACTGTTTCATCTGAAGATGCTATTGAAGTTGATACTGTTTCATCTGAAGATGCTATTGAAGTTGATACTGTTTTATCTGAAGATGCTATTGAAGTTGATACTGTCTCTGCTGAAGATGCTGTTGAAGTTGATACTGTCTCAGCTGAAGATACTATTGAAGTTGATACTGTTTCATCTGAAGATGCTATTGAAGTTGATACTGTTTTATCTGAAGATGCTAATGAAATTGATACTATCGCAGCTGAAGATGCTATTGAAGTTGATGCTGTCTCATCTGAAGATGCTGTTGAAGTTGATACTGTCTCAGCTGAAGATACTATTGAAGTTGATACTGTTTCATCTGAAGATGTTACTGAAGTTGATACTGTCTCATCTGAAGATGCTATTGAATATGATGCTGTCTCAGCTGAAGATGTCATCGATGTTGATACTGTCTCATCTGAAGATGCTGTTGAAGTTGATACTGTCTCAGCTGAAGATACTATTGAAGTTGATACTGTTTCATCTGAAGATGTTACTGAAGTTGATACTGTCTCATCTGAAGATGTTATTGAAGTTGATACTGTCTCAGCTGAAGATGGTATTGAAGTTGATACTGTCTCAGCTGAAGATGCTATTGAAGTTGATACTGTTTCATCTGAAGATGTTATTGAAGTTGATACTGTCTCAGCTGAAGATGCTATTGAATTTGATGCTGTCTCAGCTGAAGATGTTATTGAAGTTGATACTGTCTCAGCTGAAGATGGTATTGAAGTTGATACTGTTTCAACTGAAGATGTTATTGAAGTTGATACTGTCTCAGCTGAAGATGCTATTGAAGTTGATACTGTTTCATCTGAAGATGTTATTGAAGTTGATACTGTCTCAGCTGAAGATGCTATTGAATATGATGCTGTCTCAGCTGAAGATGTTATTGAAGTTGATACTGTCTCAGCTGAAGATGGTATTGAAGTTGATACTGTCTCAGCTGAAGATGCTATTGAAGTTGATACTGTTTCATCTGAAGATGTTATTGAAGTTGATACTGTCTCAGCTGAAGATGCTATTGAATTTGATGCTGTTTCATCTGAAGATGCTATTGAATATGATGCTGTCTCAGCTGAAGATGCTTTTGAAGTTGATACTGTCTCAGCTGAAGATGCTATTGAAGTTGATACTGTCTCAGCTGAAGATACTATTGAAGTTGATACTGTCTCAGCTGAAGATGCTATTGAAGTTGATACTGTCTCAGCTGAAGATGCTATTGAAGTTGATACTGTCTCAGCTATAGATACTATTGAAGTTGATACTGTCTCAGTTGAAACTGCATTTGAGGAAATTGATGACTTTATAGCAGTAGCTCCTGTTGAAGATGGGTATAATATCTCTGTGGAAAGTGCATTTGAGGGAGTTGATACAATCTCAAATGAAGTTTCAATTGAGAAAGGTAATGTTGTCACAGCTGAAACTGCAGTTGAGGAAGTTACTCTGACAGCTGAAACAGTACTTGTGAAGGCCAATAATGCAATTGAAGTTGATACTGCCTCAGCTGAAGCTGTAGTTGAGGAATATTCTTTCCCAGCTGCAGTTGAGGAAGTTGATGCTGTCTCAGCAGAAACTGCAGTTGAAGAAGTTCATACTATCATAATTGAAGCTGCAGCTGAGGAAGAACATACTGTCTCAGCTGAAGCTGCAATTGAAATTGATGCTTTACCTGAAGAAGTGATAGAAGAGGACAGTACAGCCACAAGTGAAGCTGTAGCTAGTAATATTGATGGTGTGATAACCGATTCTATCATTGAGACTGATACTCTATTTGATGTATTAGATACTGATATAGGTGAAACTGTGATTGAGGAAATTGATGCTGTATTCACAGAAGTTTTAAGTAAGGAAAATAATACAGTCTCAAGTGAAGTTGATAGTGAGGATATTGATGCTGTGTTAATTGAAGCTACTCTTAAGGATGTTGATACTGTCACAAGTGAAACTGTGCTTAAGGAGGTTGATACTTTCGTAATTGAAGCAGTAATTGAGGAGGTAGATGCTGCATTCAGTTATACATCTGAAGGTGTAGTTGAGAAGGTTCATGCTGTCTCAATTGAAGATGTAGTTGAGCAGGTTCATTCTTTCTCAACTGAAGATGTAGTTGAGACAGATGCTGGTTCCACTAAAACTGCATTTGATGCTTCATTTATGAAAGCTGATTTTGTTGATTATGACTTAACCAGAGTTCATGTGAGTAAAGTTTCAATTGAAATTGGAGGTAAAGAACCTGAACCTGTGTTTGAGGAAGGAAGTACAATTTCAGTAGGTGATGGTATTGATGTTTTTGCAACTCTTTCAAATAAGGCTTCTGAGAGTGGTAATAAAGCAGCAATTGTGGAAATTCCGGAGTCTCCTGGAATTACATCTGATGATATATTATCATCAAAAACTTTTGTCGAAGCATCAGACATAGTATTAACTGAATTTTCAGATAGTGATACTAATGCTATACTCAAGGGAGCTAAAAATTTGTTAGTAGAGACAAAAACCGTGTTGGAAATTAAGCCTATTCCAACTGACTCTGTAATTAAGGCTGTTGATGTTTCAGAAGGTTTGGCTGAGGATATTGGGACTATTATAGGGATGCAGGAAAATAACAAAATTAATGTAGATGAATTTGCTGAACATCATCAGGATGTGTTAAAGGATGTAATAGATACTACAAACTTGCCTGCTTCTCTTCAAGATCCAATGAATGCAAATGTTGAAGATGCTATGATTAGGAAAATCAGGTCAAGAAGGAGCACAGATGAAAAAATAGTCCAGGAAGTGCTAGTGGAGGAAATGGCTGAAGATTTATGTTCCTTTAAAATTTTCATTCAGAATACAGAAAATAGATATTATGCATTTGAAGTAGATGAAAACAATACCAGACATTTCAATGAATTTTCTGAAGTGTTGCATTACCTTGATGATGAAATTGGATCTCAAGGGGAATGTAAAGAAGTACATATTATAAGAGGTGGTGGAATGGGGGAGTCCAGTTATCATGTTGCAATTAGCAAGTCTTCTGCAGCACTTTATGACTGTAAAGTGGTTGATATGAAGAAAGTTGTAAGGAAGACACAGGCAAGTACTTCTCTTTTCAAGCAGAACTATGATGAGATGCATTTAAAAAGAGGTATTGTGCCCAAAGGTGTCAACTCAGGGGAAGATAATTCTTTTATTTCTCAAGGAAAGCAAGGAGCAAGTGAATCCCAGAAATCAAACTTGTTTGGAGGTATAGGATTTGGGAACAGTGCAGAAGGCCTTGTAAAAGCAGCAGCTGTAGAACTTGATATTAACTCACAGGATCAGCTAGTAATAAGGAAAGAAAAAGATGCAGATACTGAAGATGGAATATTGTCTACAGTAGATGATGAAGTTGATGAACCCAAACCAGCTCATGAGAAAGAATCTGTTAGTCTGCCCGTATCTCCTGATATGATTATACCAGTTCAAGATGCTGATACCAGTGATTTGGATATATTAGTAGATAAAGGGTCATTAGAAACAAAGGTGGAACTAAATTTAATCAAGCCATTGGGTTTACAAGTGGAAGAGGGGATACTTTTTGATAAAGTTGATAATGTTATTCCTGATGTGAAGATACCTTCCATGCATTTGGTTGGCCATGAAGTTGATATTGGCACCACAGGATTTGTGGAAACCAATATAGATGATATTGAAATATGTGATTTTGAGGGTCTTGGGATAGACATTCAGAACCCTGCAATAGAAAGTATTGATAACTTAGAAGAAGTAGTTGCTGATAAAATTGACCTTGAAATTAATGACATTTGCAAAACAAAAATGATGAACAGTTTACCTGCCCAAGATCCTGATAGTTTTCTGGAAGATATTCAGTTGCCAGGAATATATAATGTTTACTTGTCTAGAGTAGAAGAAAGTCCTGAAGTACTGTCATCAGAAATGGCAGTTGATTCTTCAATAGTTCTTAATGTTCTCACGTTGTCAGAGAGTGATGTTACCGGTTTGGAAAGTGATAAGATTTTGCCCAGAGTAGAGACTGCAGTAGGTATTGCTGAAAATCCTGAATCTGAAATTGATAACAACTTTGAAGACATACCAAAAACACATAGTGATTCTGATAGAGATGTTGCTATAAATGATTATGATTTTGATGGGGACTTTGAATCATTCCTAGATAGTTTGCCCACTGATAAGGTAGAGACCCCTTTAGTAGCAAGTGAGGTACTCTTTGTAGATCATGATCAGTTTTTGAAAAATGATGTTGATAATGTAATAACCCCCCTTTTAGGAGATCTTGGAATCACCATTGAAGCAACTTCTGAATTACAAGGGATTTTTGAGATAAGTGATGAAGATCTGTCAGATTTTGTGAAACTTGTAGACAATGAAAACAGTGAAAGCCTCATTGGCACTGTCATCCAGCAAGACACAGTAGAAACATCTCGTGAAGAGAAGGCTCTTGAAAATGTAATTGACAAGAATAACATTGATGGTGCAGGTGACATGGGTGATGTGAGCTTAGAAGGCATTGTTTGTAGTTATGAAGTAAATGAGGATATTGACAATGAAGTATCAGACACAGTGAAAAAATCAACTGTTAACCAAAGTAGATACAAGGAACAAGAAAAATTGCACCATGGTATGTCACATTCTTATCAGGATTATTACCCACTCAAGGATACAGAAGAAGAACTAAGTTTTCAGGGTACACAGGCTCGTTTGAAAGAGCTAAATTATTATACAAATTTAAATGGGGATAAAGTATTTTCTCCTGATGTTATGATTAAACTTGTACCAAAGCAAATACATATTTCTACCAAGGATGAAAAAATTATCTCACAGGAAACTATATTTGAGGACAGAAATACAAATAGGCTGTCAGATCAGGTGGAAGAAGATATGGAAATAGTGTTGCCTTATGAAATTCTGGGAAATGATGAGGAACTGTTATCTGTACAAGAAACTGATATGTCAGTCAGTGATGTTTTTACTGTAGAGGACAGCAAAGAGAAAGATACTGATAATGACTGTGGAAAAACAGGCGAAGAATTCAAACCTGCTTCTATAGTTCCTGCAGAAGATGACAGTTTAAAAGAAATTCACCTGGATGATTTAGAATATCTTTCACAGTCAGAAAGTGAATTAGAAATCAATAACTTTTATGATCCACTAGGCACTGAAGTAGATACCATTGGTACTTTGGTTGATGATATTACTGAAGTTACAACAGAGGTGGAAGAGGCTGAAGCAACAGATCTGCAAGGACCTATTGTGAGTATTGCTGGAGAAGAGAGAGATTTTATTTCATATAATTTGGAATATGAGGCTTCAATAGTGGAAGTTCCAGATGTGTTACCAGAAGGTATGGGCACTCATTTAGATGAAACATTCTTTACATCAAGACAAATGTCATTTGGAGTTGAGCCTGATGTTTATGAAAATACATATAAGGGAATAGCTCTGGAAGATTATGATTTACAAACAAATGAATTTTCACATGGTTTAACATTGGATTCTAGTTTAGTGAAAACTGAAGTTACCCTTTCTGAAGGGCTCAGTGACGAACAGGTGATTCCAGTTGAGACATTTGAGTTTGATTCAGAAATTTCTATTGATGGTAAGTGGTTAGAGAATGCAAAGTTGGAAATTCAGAATAAGGATTTGAGTGGGGTATCTTTTGCTGAACCAGAGGAAGAAGGAATATTTACTTCTGAATCAGTTGAACTATTATTTTCACTTGATTCAGTTGAGGAAATTGTTATAACTGGATCATCCAAACAAGAAGAAATCCTGGACCTAGAACCAATCAGTGAAGAAAAAGATAAAGTTGGAGAGAAAGCCTTCACTTCAGAAACAGCTGAGCCATTTGAGGAGATTGAAGCATTTAGAGTTCCAGTCATTCCTGGAACAGAGAAAGAGGTTGTCTCTTCAGTACCAGGTGAGGAAGGACTAGGCATGCTAGAAAAAGAATTAGTTAATGCTCTTGAGCCACTTGAAGTTCTTATCAGTACTGAAACATCAGAGGTAATGCATCATGATGCAGTTGAAAAAGAAATAATCTCATTTGAACAAGTGGAATTAGAAATATTTACGGTAGAACCAGCAATAGAAGTGTTAGTTGCCCTTGAGTCTGTCCAAGAAATTCCAAAAATGGATGAAAAGGAAATAATTTTGGAAAGAGCTGAGGAAGAAATATTAATTCTTGATTCAGCAAAAGAGGAAGCAGTTTTTTCTGAATCATTTTTTGAGGAAAAAAATATTTTTGAATCATCTATAGACAAAACCCTTCCTCTTGAGCAAGTTCAAGAAATAGTTTTTTCAGAGATTGGGGACAAGGAAGTAAGCAATGAAATAACTGGAATAGAGATAGTAAATTTTAGATTACAAGAAGCAGAAAAAGAAATGCATTTTCTGGATTCTGCAGAATTTAAAGAAATGCATTCTATGGAACCAGCAGATGAAGAAATGCTTGCTATGGAACCAGCAGAAGGTGAAGAAATGTATGATCTGGAATCTGCAGAAAATGAAGAATTGCATTCATTGGAACCAGCAGGTGATGATGAAATGATCCCTCTGCCTGATCTGGAATCTGCAGAATATGAAGAAAAGTATGATCTGGAATCTTCAGAATATGGAGAAATGGAATCAACAGAAAATGAAGAATTGCCTGCACTGGAGCTAGTTGAGCCTAAAGAATTATCAGTTTCTAAACCAGCAGAAGAAACTGTCACCCTTTACTCAACTGAGGGCAAAATGTTCATTCCTGATGTACAAAAAGAGAAAAGAATCACTAGAGAAGCTTCAGATGAGGTAACATTCAGTGAAGAAATAACAATATCAGAAGAATTAAAGATGCACTATGAGATTCCAGTAGAAACAGAGAGTGTACCAAGCACCATGGCTGAAGAAGTCCTAACTATCCTGCAAGAAGCCTGGGTAACACTTGAGGGCTTTGTGGAAAATATGACATCTCCACAGGGAGCTCTGGAAGAGGAAATGGAAGTAACAGAAATTAAGAAGGAAGAAATAACATCACTAGAAAGCAAGGTGAAAGAAATTGAGATTGAAGATTATGTATCATCAGCAAAAGAAGTACAAATGGTGGAAGCAGAATTGGAAGAAGAATTGGTATATGAACTTGCAGAAGATGTAACACCTGAAGCTGAAACCACAGAATTTTTATCAACTTCTAAACCCATGGAAAATATAATTGAGAAGGTAGAAGTATTAGCATTTGAACCTGAAGAAATAGCAATGCCTGAAAATGGAGTGGAGGAGATATTGGCTGGTGAATCAGTAGGAAAAGCAGTAATACCAGAAGTTAAGACTGAGGAAGAAGTACCAACATTGGAACCCAATGTTCCAATATCTGAAATTGAGATGGAAGGACCTGAAACCAGAGTGGAAGAGAGGGTTTTAGTGTCTGAATTTGTACCTGAATTAGAAGAGGTCCAAGAATCCAAATTTGTAGAAACAGTTTTCTCATCTAGTACTGAGGTTGAGGAAGTCCTGTTAACATCTGAGCCCATAGAAAAGGTAATAATATCTGAAGTGGAGATGGGAGTGGTATCAACATATGACATTGATGAAATAGTAGTACCAGAAACTGGGATGGACGAGGAGTCAGTAACTGGATCTGTAGAAGGGGTAATAATTGAAGCTGAAATAGAAGAGGTATCAAAATTGGCCAATGAAATAGTAGTACCTGAAGGTGAAAAAGAAGAAACATTAGGACCTAAAACTGTGATAGAAGAGGTTGTGTCAACACTGGAAAGTTTGATAAAGGAAGTTGTATTAACACCTGAAGCTGTACTGGAAGAAGTTATGGCAATTGCTGAAGCTGGAGTAGAAGAGGTTATGGTAACACTTAAAACTGTGGTAGAAGATGTAATGACTGCACCTGAACCAATGATAGAAAATATTTTGCCAACATCTGTGACAGCAGTAGAAGAGGCTTTATCAGATTCTGAAAATTCAGTTGAAGAAATTGAGGAAACACACAAAGCAGAACCTAAGGTGGAAGAGGTGTTGGGACCAAGAACCAAGTTGGAAGTTGTTTCTACAGTTCCTGACTCTGTGGTAGAAGAGGATGAGCCTATGATACTATCTGAGGCTACAGTAAATGAAATTTCAACAACTAGATCTGATGTGGAAGAAGTGGAGACATTATCAGTCAATACAGAAATATTTGTAGTATCTGAAACCAAAGTAAAAGATGATTTGACACCAGAGGGTATTGTTGAAGATCTTGTGATATCATTTGAAGGTGAAGGAGAGGTTTTTACACCAGAAACTGTTGTGGAATATATGGAAATACCTAAAAGTGTGGTAAAGGAAATCACACTAAGACCAGAAAATAAGCTGAATCAGGAGACTATGCCAGAGGAGCCATTGGAAGTCCTACAAAATTCTATTACACCACCTGATGACCTGATAAGCAACCAGATCTCATTCAGAGAATCACATACTAGTGAGATGGCAAGCCTTAGAAATGAACTGAATGAAGAGAAGCTGGTAGATCCTGAAATGCAAATAGTTGAAGACATAAGTGCAGAACTAGAAATGACACAAGTTAGGCCAGTTATAATAAACCAAGAATTACCAGTAGATGAATCTGTGATTGAACAACTGGTGGAATCAGAGCTAGTGCAAGATAAATCAGAAGATTTTGAGTCTGAAGTGATGCAGGCTAAACATGTAACAAGTGATCCAGAATCAATGTTTGATGAATATGTTGTCAACTCAGATATTATGCAGGTAGACGTTGATCTGACTGAACCAGAGGTGATAAAGGCAGAACCTGTTACTGAGTCTGTTAGTAGAGAATCAGAAGTTGTACATGAACCTCTGATGTTAGAACCAGATGTGATGCAAAGAAAACCAGT
>NC_061854.1:11057987-11060487 GCF_019202785.1 Penaeus chinensis
AGAAAGTTTATATTTATTGTATTTATTAGTTATATATGAAGTGGTGTATTAGTGTTTGAATATCCATTTCAACCTCCAGGATGCAGGTAATTTAAAATGATAGCAATGGGAAAAGTATAGATATATGATTGTATACATAAATTTGATCCATCTTTAATGATATCCTAATAAGTTTTTAATCGGTACATATATTCAACTTGATAATCTTTGTATATTCTCATTTTCTGTTTTCACTACACAGACCTAGAATCTGTATCTTCTAAAAGTATATCCTGTCTCCTTTGAAAGAATTGTCTGAGATATCACCTTAATTTTATATTTGCAATTTCAGAAAGTGAATCAGAAGTAATGGAGAAATCACAAGAGGACAGCTCTGAGGAGGGATCTATTACAGAGAACTTCCTGAAAACGACACATGGCCTGGTAAGAAAGGATCTTACTTCTCTGTCCTAAAGAAAATAAAAGGAATGTACTAAAGCAAATGATCATCTTTACAAAGCATCTTAGTTCAGAAAGGAAATTAAAGAAATATTTATTTTATAAATTTTGTGTTCTCTTCAACAGTGGAAGACTTTAGCAGAAGCACTTCAGGTAACAAATGTTATTTAGAAAATTCTGTTATATTTTCTGTGTGTTTGTGTTTTTTATTAATGGTATTACTGTAAGAATTATGCTGGAATTATGCAAACTGAGCATGATGTTAGCATGTTTAGTGCTTATTGATAGTTTTTTTTTTAAGATACAAAATTATATTACAAAAGATAGGTGTTACTTTGTGGGTAAATATTTTTGATATAACTAGTATTTGAAGTATTATGAGATAGTACATACTGGCATTGTTTGTTTTTACCAAGAGATATGTGTGTTTTTATAGTTGTCCTTTTATATGATTTAGTAAAAATGTTTTGTGGTCACATAGTTGTCCCTTCTTTCGCACTGAAATTCTGTGTGTTTTTTTCTTTTCTGCACAATACTCCACTGTGGTCACTGTTCTTAACCCATTAGCACTGGCACTGTGTACTGTGGTTTTGTTTTATTAATTTTGTTTACAAATAGATGACTTTACAAGTGCCATATCACCAAGAAGTCATTTCCTTGGCCTACGTGACATCATTTGTTTGACTTGTTCCTTTAAATTTCAGGAAAGTTTTAAAATTCAGTATTATTATTGTAGTCTTTGTTATTATGATATTGGTAGTGATAATAATAGTAATAGAAATTAAAACTTTTCTGCACAAAAATTCAAAGAAAAGGGTGAATGAGGTCAGATAGGCCTAGGAATTGACGCCTTGGTGACTGAGTGTTTCTAGAGCCGAAATTAATTAAGAGCCAGTCAGGACGATTTGGACCTTTACAAGTACCGGGATGAAAAAGTCCTAATAGCTTGTTTCATACATGGTATTTATATAAATAAGTATTTATGGTTTTAAATGTTCTGAGCATGGCATAAACTATTTTTATATTTTTTGTGTGATTATGACAGCGAAATTTGATGCATTAAGGAAATTAGGATAAAAGATATAGAAGTGTGTATTTACGTAGTGAAACAAACATGTTGGCAAACTTTCTTTACCAATGTTAATGTTTAGGCCAAGTTTGTTTATTTCATAGCTTGTGCATAATATTTTCAGTGTGTGTGTGTGTGTGTGTGTGTGTGTGACATTTTGTTAAATACAGAGAAGATCAGGCAAAAAAGACGACAGCTACATATTCAGATGTTATGAAAGTAAAAGAAACAGTAAATGTAATGGTAAAAAATAGAAAAATGAATCAAGATGACAAAGGAATAAGTAAAAACACAGCTTGCAAGGACGATAAAGAATAATCAATTTAAGTCACACCTTGGGCAACATGCAAGGAATATTGCTAATTTAGATTAGGCTGATATAAACAAGGACATAGTCATATTGGGACATGAAGAAGTTGTAGAAGATGAAATTGAACAATAAAACAAAGACAGGAAATTGATTGTCAGTATTCTCAAGGTCATAAATCCCAAATTCTTCGAGCAGAATGTCATAGCTTTTAGGAGGTTGTGATTGTTTGAAAAGGGAAAGAAATACCCTGTATAAGTGACCTGCATGAATGAGCTAATGGTGACTCATGTAGTAAAGACAGCTAAACGCCTGGTCACCCACGATAAATATAAGAAAATCTGGATACGAGAAAATATGACCAAAGATGGCAGAAATACCACAAAAAAAGATTGGAAGAGGTAAAAAAGAAAAATGTTTATATGTGAAGATGCTATGATCATAGTATTATCAAATTTATATTGAGAATGCACACACACAGAAGACACATGCATGTGCACTAATACAAGCATATACACACACATGGAGAATGCAGTGCATCACATCAGTGCTGTACAGTTCTTACATTTTGTTAAATACAGAGAAGATCAGGCAAAAAAGACGACAGCTACATATTCAGATGTTATGAAAGTAAAAGAAACAGTAAATGTAATGGTAAAAAATAGAAAAATGAATCAAGATGACAA
>NC_061854.1:11065487-11077987 GCF_019202785.1 Penaeus chinensis
TTAGGAATATATATATATATATATATATATATATATATATATATATATATATATGCATATATATTTTCTTATAATTTCACTAAATAGTATAAGTTTTGAATTGTGCTGTAAGAACTGGGCTCCTATAGTATATTAACCTGTTGGATCTGGGTGCCATGCTATGCACATGTTGCCCAAAATCTGAGCATTAGGCTTGAGTGGTAATTCTGTTGGGTGTGTGGCATGCAAATCCCTCCACACACGAACACTCATGTGCGATGTCAAGACTCCTTGTCTCCCTTTTTGCAATATTATCTCTTTTCCTGCATATGCATTTTTTTTTTTTTCTTTCTTTCTTTTCTTTCTTTCTTTCTTTCTTTTTTCTTCTTTTTTTCATTTTTCCATGGTATATATTTGTCATTTGATATTCTGGATCAAGAGGGTAATTGACTGCATTCCTAGCACAAATTCTGTATCATCTCTCTAGGTAGTCTAGAAGTCAGTGGAGTGATGATAACAATAAGTAACATTTTGTTATTTATTTTAGATATATGTTTTTATTATTTAATTTTCTGTAACACCATCCTCTGCAAATTAGGGGAGGCAGAAATAGGATCTTGTGCATAGGGATAGTGTCCTTCCTGGAGCTGGCACTCTTCCAGCTGTTGCTCATGGATGGAAATGATGCAAGAGCCCCTTCTTAACCCCTCGATGACGGTATTTGAAATCTCTCGGTGTCATTGACTCGGGAGGCTTCTAGCAACCTTCCTGCTGTTTGGCCCAGGAGTTAGCTACATGTAGTGGAACATTCTGCTCAGCATGCTCTAGCATGTTGTGATACCTATAGCCATTCCTGGCATGATGAGTTGTTTGTTATGATGGCTATAGGGATGGCCTGGCAGATACGGGTAAATGCCCACTGAGTCTAATCTTTCTCCAAGAGCATTGTGTACTCATCAATCCAGCCTTCAAACAAATTTTTCTTGGCTGCTCATTTTTGTCACCCCTGCCCTTAACCCCTTACTGACGGATGGAGAAAATTTAAAAATAACTCTACGCTCTTGAGATTAATGGCAACGAGCGGACTTTGAATGCGGGAGCTCGCTACACCAAGCTGAACCCCCGGCTCATAGCGCTTTGGCACATCGCCGCGCCTGTACATCCTGCACTCCACAGATCGAGCAGTTTGTTATGATGCCTCAGCACGTGGGCCATCGGTATGGGGTTAACCCAACACTGCCAGGTGAAGAAAATAAATAAAAATTCTACACTCTGGACATTAATGGGAACGAGCCGACTTTGAGGGTGGGAGTTTGCCTACATCAAGGCAAACGTCCTGCTCAAAGTGCTCTGGTGCATCACCACGGCGTATAGCTGTACTTCGCAGACCAAGCGGTTTGCTATGACGCCGCTAGTCATGGCCTGGCAGTATCGGGTTAACCAAACTTTTGTATGATGGCATCTTCCTGTCGCCCAAATTTTTCATGACATGACACTTGGATCCAATGGGTTAATGTTAGGTAAGATAACCAATACTTTTCTTTGAGCAAATCATCGGTATCTCATTATAAAAGAGGAATATCAGCAAATTATTGTCTATGTTGAAATATCAGCAAATAAGTATCTATAAACCAGGTGTCCAGTTTGACAGTGCTTATATAATTTTTAGGTGTAGGGCATAAAAGCTGGGGAAAATCTGAATGTTTTTTATTTTATTAGTGTAGATTATTTTTATCATTTAGAAAAGCACCATGCTTGCAATGTTGAAGAATGCAGCACAACAATGGAGTGTTAATTGTATCCAACATTCCCTAGCTTGCAGTTGCTTTGTGTGTTACTTTTTCCCTTACTTTATGTATTTTATTTCATGTGCACTTTTTCATGATGTATCTTGCTCATAAACTCTTTGTGTAATTTGTAACTGTATGTTTAAGACCTTCAGCCAGATATTGGAAAACTACCATATATATATTGAAAATTTTCAGGCCCTCATGAAGTGCAGCATTCTAATTTTATACATATTTATGCATTTTATGATTGATGTTCATTCAAATCTTAACCCTTTATGGATGGGTGACGTGTACAAGTGTCATTAACATACCGCTTGGTCTGTGGGGTAAGGCTGTACACACAGCAATGCACTAGAGCACGTGGAATGGGAAGTTCCGCTACTTATAGTGGACTCCCACGCCCAGTGTCTGGACGTTGCCAGAAATCACCAGTGTTTACGACACTCAGGGATTTCTGATACCTGTCAGCATTGGGTTAAATCAGTAGTTTGCATATTGGTGCACAAATGAAGATGAATAAAGTCAAATACCTTTTATTTGCATACTTTTAGTACAAACAAAGTTAGTGCTACAACAAGACATTTAGCTGCCTTTTTTATCTGACAAATATTCATGGCTGTGGCCTAAACATCATGTTATATCCCTTAGCCCATTTATTTTGTGTTAGATTCTTATTGAATGTCACTGGTTTGGGACAATAGGTTCCCTATACCTGCACTATTAGAAGGAAGAAGGAAAAAAGGATGACAGGGAATCAGGTTTGGGTACACATTATTGTTTTATTTTGCTTTTCTTTTAACCTATGTTTGCATGACTACAGTTGGAGGAAGTGGCATACAGACTTTCCCACTCCAGTGGAGATATGACTGAGCTAAACTCTGAACTTGAGCTTGTTAAGGTGAGACAGTTTTTTTGTTTTGTTTTTTATCTCTCTTTTCATTCTGTGTGAAAAAAAAAAATTGATATATCTTGAAATTCTTTGTTTTATATGAGAGACTTCTTGTTTTATTTGTTTTTTGTATGATACAGAAGATACTTATTTGAAACTATTTTGGAAAAGGAAGCCTGCATATCCATATTAGCATGAAAATGTCTATCAGCAAAATTGCTTTTAGACCTTGATTATTTTTTTCATACCTCTTTTTTCATTTGTGGGTTTATAATGTTTATAATGTTAATAATAATTTCTCTTTTGCATGCTACTTGATGGATGATTTATTGATTCCTTGGCAATATTAATTTAGGCAAGCCTTGCACAAGCAACTCAGTTAGCTCTAGCAACTGAGGAACACCTTTTAATTGGCCAGGAAGAAGAGTTGTTAGGCAAAGAGCCGTCTTTATTGCCAGTCAGTACTCTTAGATTTGTATGTATGTATTTATAGCACAGTAGGGTAATCATATTTATAAACTACAAAGGCAATTTTTCTACAAGCTTTTTGTAGTTAAGAGAATTACCTAAGTAACTAAGAGGTTGCTAGTTTGTATGTTATTTCCTTTTATTCTGCAGAGTAATTACTCTAGTGATAAAGAACAGCTTGAGGAAAGAATAATGCAGCTGGAGCATGAACTTGAGGAAGCCACAACAAATGGTCTGGAGATGCATAAAATGTTGTCAGAAATGCTCTCAACACAGAGTGATGCAACAGCTTTCCAGGTATGTTATGAGGCCTTTTAGGGCATGGAGGTTTCCTCCAGTGCTGCTGTTGACACATTCTTCAAGATTTTTTGTTCAAATTTTATTTTTACTGAGTAATATTGATGTACAGTCTAAAAGAAACATTAAGGAGTCAGTGATCAGGTAAAGCATTAATATGTCCATAAGTTTTATATAGATGGTAATGGCAGTTAAAATTAAATAGATGAAAGACATATAGTGAGCTATTGTAGAATATTACTTTTGTATCAGCTTTGCTTTTATATTTAATTAGATAATTTTTGAAAGTTTCATATAGATAATTTTTGAAAGTTTCATATATTTTGTTGATCAATAAATGGTACCTGTATAATAATTGAAAAGAAGAGAAATTAAATTGTTTTGCCAGATTATTTTCTCTGATTATTAGAAGGGGTTCACTGTTTATTTTAACCACTGAATATTCCCTAGGCATCTGTCGACCACCTGCAGTCTATGTTAGATGGACAGCGGGAGAAAGTGGAGACCCTTACTTCCGATTTAGCCTTGAAAACGCGACTGGTAAGTTTAAATTTTTTTTTTTTTTTTTTTTTTTTTTTTTTTCAAGAACATTATATGAGATGATAAGCAGTTAATTAATTTAGAATTTCTATGTAGTAAATTCCACATATGAAAGATAGGAAATGGAGATCAAATATAAGGTAGAGAACCAGGTAGTGGAAAAGGTGAATAAAATGTTCAGTCATGAATCAGCAGGATAGGTTGTTCTTGATTCACATAAAGTAAATGTGTTACTGAAGGGAGTTATATTCTCTAGTCCAGTGCAGAATAAGTAATGTTTTATTTAATTTTGTTATTTTATGTGTTTATGATAAACATCTCCATATAAACAGCATGTTTAAAAGTTTACAAGTTTACCAGGATAATAATTTTTCACTTTTTTTCACCACGTGTAAATATCATTTCTGAATTTGTACCTTTCATGGTCCTTAGAATGAAGAACTGCACACAGAACTTGCTGCTGCCAGAGAACGTGCCAACAAACTGGATTATCAGGTCGAACAGGTAAGCTAAAGAATGTTTCTCAAGCAGGTGTTACCATAGGAAAATATCTTTGTTTCTCTTATGAAATTGTTAACTATATTCTGTGATTCATATTATTTAAGTATGTATGGTAAACATTAAAGTTATATTTATTTAATTATTGCAAAAGTCGGAGGAAGAGGTAAAGGTGATCAATTAAACTCTTGTCCTTTATTAATTTGTCATTTGACAGCAATAGAAAAGTACTTTATTTGTTTGAAGAGCTTATCTTTAGAGATTTTGTAAATTGAGAAAGGTACATATTATGTCTTTACAGATAGAAAAAGTACATAGGACTTTGTCTAAAGAATGTGAATCTTGAAAACACATTCACATGCATGCACACAAACATACATACAAGTATACATACAGGCCTACACATATGTACACGGACATACACAGGCATATACAGACATCCATACGCACACCGACATTCCCCAGCACCCCAACATTCAGTACACACAAATACCCCCATTTCACTCCTACATACATGTTTTTTGTCACAGTAATAATAGGTTTAGAGCTTCTGTAAGAGTTTTGAGAATAACCTTTTTAATATATCTTAATTTAGTGGCTACAATTAGATAAGCTGATGCAGAAAAATAAAAAGACATTTTGTATTAATGAAGAAGGAAATTGTCTAATTTTTATGAGTGTTATAAGAATTTCTGATTATAATTCTATTTTCCATTACACAGCTAACACATTCCTTGGAGGAGTTGACGGGGGCCAAGGCAGAAACTATCCAGAAACTACAGGACGAAGCTAATCTTGTTCACGAATTGAAGAAAACAAATGAGGTACTAACAGAACAAACAAGCAACTATGACTCCAAAGTGGAAACCCTGACCAAAGACCTCGAGGAACAGCGGGACACTATCTCCAAGTTGAGAGAAGCTATTGAAACAAAGGAGTCAGAATTGCAGGTGTGTATTTATATATATATGTTTATATATGTGTGTGTGTGTGTGTCTGTCTGTCTGTCTGTCTGTCTGTCTGTGTGTGTGTGTGTCTGTGTCTGTCTGTGTCTGTGTGTTTTCATATACATCTATACATACATATACTTATATGTATATATATACAATAATATGAATATATACATACATATATTTGTGCATATATATAAATCTATATACATGTATATTTACAAATATATTTACACACCCACAGTTGCAACTAGAATAAAAAATATATTTTTCACAGGTCTCAAAGGAATGTTTGAAGCAGCTGCGACTGACATCAGATGATGACCATGCTACCCCAGATGAAGAAAAATTATCAGCTATATTTGATGTCATTAGGGTATGAACAAATATTTTTGTCTCGAGTAATTGCTGAATTCCATTATTGTTTGTCCAGAATTTTCCATTACTGGATGATGCATCTTACAACATGTATTGTTCTTCCATC
The DNA here is from genome assembly GCF_019202785.1 of Penaeus chinensis. Taxonomy (NCBI): domain Eukaryota; kingdom Metazoa; phylum Arthropoda; class Malacostraca; order Decapoda; family Penaeidae; genus Penaeus; species Penaeus chinensis. Next base: position 11,071,383 of record NC_061854.1, read on the forward strand.
CATCTTAAGCTTTCTTTTTACACTTGGACTATTCCTGTAGTCTGTGCTCCTATGTGAAAGTTTCGGGTGCTGGAAGGATTAGACAATGTTCAACACGAAAAAAATGTTTATAAGACAGTGTGACAAATTGCAGACCTACCATGGCTCATCCTCAAAAGATTTACCCATCTGTCGATTTTGTCATTTGAACAGGTGAAGGCAGAACTGCAGAAGGTTACAAATGAACGCAATGACTTACAAGAGCAATTGGAAGATGCAGAAATAGCTCAGAAGAACTTGGAGGAAGCCATGGCTTCAATCCGGTCTGAAGTGGCAGGGATAAGAGACCATCATGATCTTGCTGTCAAGGAGAAGGAAGAAGCATTGAGTAAACTGGCTGTGTTGTCTCAGTACTTTGAGGAGAAGGAGGCACAACTTACCAAGTAAGTTCTATGGTCTCTTCTCATTTTATGGCATAAGTCACATACTCAGACACTCAAACAGTAGACATGGTTATGTTACTGGAAATTTTTAATAAGTTGACTATTTTTTCCTGTGTCAGGGAATTGGAATCACAAGAGGGTTTGAGAGTTGATGCTGAAGGCTCTGCAGCTGCTGTTGCAAAGAAGATTCAGAATTACGAACTGGAAATTGCCTCCTACAAGTAAGTATAATTTTCATATACATAATTTAGTAGGTTTAAATTATGATGATATCTTAAGGAGTGTTTTGAAACTCTAAAGGAAACAAGAAGAAAGATCATGATTTTCTCCAAACCATATCATCAACAGCTGTAAATATTTGTTTTATTTTTATTTCATTTTATTTTTTAAATTTTGTATATATATTTTTTGTTAATATATATATATTTCCATGCTGTCAAAAGGAAAGTAAAATCTAAGAGAGGTTACTCAAGATCAGTAGATACTTTTAGCCTCTCTGACCTGTCACCAACCACCGAAAATGTTCCTATGTCAGATGAATTTAAAGTGGAATGTGTGAGAGCCAAAGCTGAGCTCAGGCGACAAAAAAGGTGTATAGATACAGTACCTGAAACCTCAGGCGGAACATCTTCACAGCAACAAGCTTCTGCATCAGCTTATAGAGCCTATGTAGCTCATACCTCAAATGAGGAGTTTGATTCATCAATTTATTCATCTGCTGCTAATATTCACAAATCTCAAATAAGCACTTACACCCATGATTCTGATGAACATGTCCATGATTCAAGCACTTCAAGTGGGCATTCATATGCCTCCGCTGCCCTGTCATACCCATCTGTTGATACTGCATGTCTTCCAGCTTCATCATTTAACAGAACTTCAGTTACAACTAAAGTCCATTCAGATAGTCAAGCAAGAGTTTCTCCTCCAAACTTTTCTCAAACTGCAAATGTCAACTTTTGTGATTTATCCTCAGTTGTAGTCACTGAAGCACATCCTGCCACATTTGTTGTTACATCAGATAGAGGGATCAGAGAAATGCCCATTATGTCTATAAGTGAATCAGAATCTGACTTAAGAGACTCTCCTGCTTCTGATGATGTTAAGAGCAGAGTAGCAGCAATGCGTATTCTTTATGAAGCAAAACAACAAGGAAGAGCAATAGCAGAAATGCCCTCTACAATACAGCGGGATTTAAAATCTTCTAAAGGCGTGATGGGAATGAGTTTGAAAAGTGAGGCACCAGTGAGACCAAGGCCCAGGGGGTTTACAAGCATGGATTTCTCCACTCATGACAGTGGTTTCAGCTTCACCCAGGAAAAAAAGTAAATTATTGTCAAATATTGAATGTACAGTAAAAATTATTTGTGATTTCTCCTTTGAGACTTAGTACTGCATAAATGAATTTTGGTATTCCAAGTTATGAAATGAAGAATCAAGTAATTTCTTAAATGGTATACAGCCTTTCAGTATTGTAGTTTTAGACTATGTATCTGCTTAGAAAATCTGCCATTCGGTATCTAGTTACATTGAAGATATACTAATTTTGTATTTCGGTGATTATGAATATATACACGTATCGTAACTCTTTGCTGCTTTATTGAAAAGTTGTTTTTAACCTATTGGATCCGGTTGCTTCATGGCAATCATATGGTCCAAATTACTGGCATTATTAGGCTTATGTGAGCAGCCACTCTGAAGGGTACATGCGAACAATCATATGTGGTGACAAGACTTTATGCATCCCCTTTCCAATGTTATTGTCTCTTTTTATGCATAAGCATTTTTACCTTTTTTGCCATTTTTTAATGTCTATATTTGTTATTTGATTTGCAAAAATAATAACAATAAGTAACATTTTCTTATTTGTCTTTTTTTAATATTCAATATTCAGTTTTCTGTAATACAATCAGTGCCACGTATCATGGCAGCAGAAATAGGATGCTGAGCATTAGAAATGGCATCCTCCCTGGAGCTGGCACACTTATGGTCATGGCTTATGGACATTACATTTCACATTCGTTTGTCATTGGAAATAATCCAAAAGCCCTTTTCTATATGCCAAATAAATCTAATCACGTGGTGAGTCTTTCCCATCACCCTGGCCTTCAGCCAAAATGCTCACAATGATAAGTTTGCATCACCCCAGCCCTTGGCTGGACTTTACTATGATGGCATGTTACCATCACCCCCACCCCTCAAGCCAATTTTTTTTTTGTGACATGATGATCATGTCATCTGGATTGTAGGGGTTAAAAGGTAAAAGAATTTCAAAATGCATTTTGTAGAGTCACTGTTCTTTGCCCCCCACCCCCAATCCCAGTTAAAGATGTAGTTAGCACATGTGAAATGGTATTATTTTGAGTTAGAAAACTTTTGTTATAAGTGAAAGATTAAAAAAAAAAATCATGTGTTATTTTTATGGGCTATATTAAATTCAGTGTCATTATTTTGCAGAACACAAGTGAATAGTCTGTGTATGGAAATCAGAGAAAAATGTACTTGTCATTTGTCATTCACAATAAGAGTATAATGTATATTATGTTGTTATTTTTCAGAACCAAACTGGATAGTCTGCGTAAGGAACTTGAGGACCAAGAACAGTCCTACAAGTCTCAGATTTCCAGTCATGAACAAAAGGCTCATGATAATTGGGTAAGTGGTAAAGTAGAAAATATAGATCGTTATAATTTCTGTTAGATATTGGAAACCTCTTAAACTTTAATGCACTTTCTCTGAGATAGCATATAGTAATAAGTGCACTCATAATGTAGCAGGGTAAGATCGTTGATGTTATACTGCAATATTGCTTGAAATTAAATTTTCTCTGAGAATGACTATGCTCTGGCAAGTGAATAATAGTGCTGCCACACTATTACTACAGGTGCAGGCCAGGGCAGCTGAACGGAAACACGAGGAGCAAAGGCTGGAGAATAATCAGCTGAAGAGTCGCCTCGCCATGATGCAAAAAGAGAAGGAAGAATCACAGCAGCAGTCCATTGGCATTATAAAGCCTACAGCTAAACGTTAGTCAAATGTCATTGTTATATAATTTTTCAAGATTGTGGTGAATTCTTTTGGTATGTTATTGATAATAGTAGAATTGTTATAAATTTGTATTGGTAAATATGGATTTCATGTTATTGTTGTTCCTCAGCAATTTTACAATTTTTTTAGTATATTTTATGGTGATCTCGGTAAGTTACCATTTAAGGGAATATATATATATATATATATATATATATATATATATATATATATATATATATATATATATATATATAATCATTGTATACATAATATAATCGTAACAGTATCTGATAGCTGAATTCACACTACCTGACACTAGCCTCTAAATGTAATTAGTTTCAGGTGGCAGTACTGTATTACTAATCCCAGAGCGTGTGTATTCAGTTCCTTGTATTATAAAGTATTGTTAGATGGTAGTCTATCTAAGCCAGGTTGGTCCATCTTCCTTGATAACCTGGGTCAGTTTATTAATGGCCATATGAGTTGAGGGTCTCAAACTTAATTCCTTACTAATAAGATGAATGTGATGAAAAATGTTGTCATTCTAGTAACCTAGTGTTACTTCACTTAAGGGCCAGTCACATTAATCTTTTCTGTCCAGGGATCCCTTTACAGAGCTGGATGCTTCCCTAGCTGTAAATGGATCCAAGATGAAAATCCCTCCACAGTACAAAAACACCATGTCGGTATTTCATCCCTGCTTAGAGCTGAAAGATATTGCCGAAACAAAAACTATAGTATAATTACTGGTAAACTCATTACTTAGAATCTTTAATCAAATGATTATATATCATGATAAAAACAAATTTAATTATAAAATACAAAAATATATTGCATCGAACAATGATGTCTCTTTAAATGTTAATAGTTAGTTTGACTAACGAACAAAAACATCAACCCACTCCGACACTCCAAATATACGGAGCTCTCTTCGGAAGTTATTTACTTGTGGAACACCAGTCATAAGGATTATAAAAGCAGGAATTTGAAAAGAACATTAATGGATGAAATAAGCGATGAACTCCATCATGAAGTAGCCCGTAAAACTATCCTCGATGGAAAGTGTCATTGTTTACTGTTACGAACACTAAACTGAAATGATGGTTCTCTCCAAAGGAACACTGAGCGATCCTATCTGGGGATCATAGGACAGAATAGACTAGTGTGACCTTTGCTTTAGAACCAAAGTTTTTCTCTTTTTCCAATGAATAGGAAAAATCATCTCATTCAGTTGGACCACCCTGACCTATGCTATCAGTAACAATTCATAATTTGGTACAGCAATATCTCTGGTTATTGTAGCAAGGCATATGAAAACAAGTTTTGTCTTTTCCCAACAGGTGTAGATGCTAATGGTTCAATGTCATCCCCTGGACCCATTTTGGATGGTATGGTGGATGGGAATCATTCAGGCCCTCCATCTCTCCATCGCGAAGTAGACTCTCCGCCCATTCCTCCTCATCCCTTACATGGTCCACCTCCTATGTTGCCAATGATGTTCCCCCCAGGAGCTCCCCTTCCCCCAGGAGTGCCTCCACCCCATGGCTTGCCACCTGGAGTTCCACCACCCCCACATGGCCTGCCCCATGGGTTGCCTCCTCCATTCCTCCCAGGAGAACCTCCATTTATGGGACCTTTACCTCCTCTCCCAGGGGGTCGTCTCCCACCTGCAGGTGGGATATCTTCCCCTCCATTCCGTAGATCAGGATCTCCATCATATGAACATCGAAATGATCGTTATTCTCCCCGAAGTGATAGGTCACACTTCTCAGATGGGAGGTATTCACCCCCAATGTTGCGGCGTAGACCACCTTCTCCAGATTCACACCGGAACCGCTCTCCAGATAGAAGATCTGACCGTACAAGATCCCCTGACATGCGTTCTGATAGAATGAGAAGATCACCAGATTCTCGAGGAGACCGCCGCTCACCTGACCGCAGATCAGGTAGACGTTCTCCAGACAGACGCTTCGCAAGATCACCTGATGGTTATGTTCGGCATAGATCTCCCCCACGTCATTTTTATGATGACCCAGAATATATTGATGATCCAAGGTTACATGCACATCTAAAAGGTATGCATTTGATCTGTAGCTTCTTATTACCAATGGATGGCACTGTTGCTTTGGTCTCTTCTTTTCATAGAAGATTTACCAGAGTTAACAGTTCCCTCTTGACGTTATTCATTCTTAATTTCTTTACTTTTATTTTCAATTTTTGCATGCTGCAATTCATAGGAAACAAAAAGTTCAAGAAGCTATTCACCTTCTGGCAAAGTGTAGACACAGGAGCACCATCAATAAGCTTTTCAGACTCTGAAAATTTGGATGATCTTGATGAGGAAGGTACCACTGTAGTTCAATTTGTGACTATTGAGAGGCAAATATTTGTTTAACTTTCAGTGTATATATGATTTAGATTTATAAAGCAATATTAGAAACTATATATACACACCCCTCCCTATCTCCCACCACCACCCTCTCATAATATGTGTTTTATATTATTATATTATAAAGTAATTCAATTACAGACTAAATACTTTGTAATTTCCTTACTGAATTCTGTAGACAGTAATTGCTTGAGATCTTGTTAAATAAGGCAAAGAAAGCTTGGTAAGCTAAAAAGCTAATATAAACCATTGATATTATGATATGAAATAGATTAGCAAATTCTCAATGTTAATGATAGTAATCCTGATATAAGAGGAAAGATTTGTAGTAGCTATTGTAAATATATATTTTTTTATACTTTAGTATGCTTTTTGGTATATTAATGATAACTAACTTTCAGTATAGTATGTTTAACTCACAAGAAGGAGAGTGAAGATTTTTTTCCTTTTTCCTTTGTTTTTTTTCTTTCTTTCTTTCTTTCTTTCTTTGCAACTGTATTTGACATCTATTATTTTGCAGACATATTTGTAAATTCTGTACTAAATTCTTTATGAGTTAATTGCTGATATCATTCATGATAAAAGGGAGGTTTGTTTCGACTTCATCTTGGATAGAAATATATGATATTCACATGCATGTCTTTGTATAGTAAACTTCAAATTTCTTTGAATGAATAACAACTTCTACAGGTACTTTTTCTTTGACAGGAAAGAAGACCTCCACACCAGTAGGACCCAGTGATCGATGAAGGAAACAAGATAGC
>NC_061854.1:11087987-11090487 GCF_019202785.1 Penaeus chinensis
TACGTGTGTGTGTGTGTGTGTGTGTGTGTGTGTGTGTGTGTGTGTGTGCTCGCGCATGTGTTTAGGTGCATTAAACTTGAATGTAGAATTCTAGAAAAAAATAAATCAACTGAATACAAATTTATATCAATAATATTTAGTAATTTCAGTACTCATAACGTTGAATTTTGTAAGATACTGCCTGAGGACATAGATATTACATCAGTCTGAAGAGAATTACAAAGTCAACTCACTGGTGTTGCATCATTCGAGCGATCTCTCTTGGATCCCTCAGTAAAGGATCGAACACCACAACGCGATGTTTTTCTGGTGGCAGCATCCGCGCTCCTGTTGGTGCGAGTCCTGGGTGAGTATTTGGGTACTTCTCTTATAGTAAAAAAAAAAAAGAAGGTGAATCCAAGACTCCCAACAAGACTCAAAGTCCCAGTTACGACCCGATAGGAGGCCTGATGGTTGGTGACAGTTATAATTGGTTGTGGAATAACCCTGTAACGCGAGAGGTCGCCCGCTGCCCGAAGGTCGTCGGCGATTTACTGCGCTCGGGATACTCCAAGGTGATTCGAGGTTCAGGTTACCGTCCCTGTCATGACCTTTGTTTCAGGTTATCGGTTGGGGTTTTGTAATTAGAAGGCATTGATGTTCTTATTTCATTATGACACTATAAATGTCAACAGCTATTCCGTCGCGCCCGAGTCGTCAATTTTGAACACTAATTGCAAATATATATGTACATATGGATTATGAATATTTGTTGCATTGCAGTATCACAGTGTAGACATCCAGATTAGCATTGTATAAGGCTTTATTTGCTGTGATTTAATGTCATGTCTTGTAGAGTAAATGAAAAATAATTTAATTGGTAAGTGTTTTGTATTAGACTGTTAAAAATGTCATACTAATTTTTTGCATACAGATTACACGACAGCTCTTTGTGTAATGTGCTTTGGGAATTTCATTTTAAAGTAATGACATTATGTTTGATTTAAATTCCTGTAGTATCCAGGGCTACAGACTTGAAGGAGCTAATGTGGAAAAAAGTTAGATTTTTACAAAACCCTTATCTGCCACTGCCACAACTGCAACTCTTTCACTTGCTTCAAGTTTTCAAAGGCCAACCAACCTCAACCACTTATATTCCCAGATAGAACTTACAGACTTCTTAATAAGAAAGCAGTACAGTTACTGTTATGACAGGATATGCAATGGGCTTTGTTGGTCAATGTTAAAACTCGAAGGAGACGAAGACCTAGTACTGTTCCACTGCTGGGTCAGACTCAAAGTTGCAGAATTTCCAATACTGATTACACCATGTTGCAAGTGGATTTGGACAGAATATATCCTGTACAGTTATTCTATGAGTGAAAAGGGTCACAATTTGAAAGCCACTGTAGGTGCTCTTGTAAACATTTACCTGAAAAATTACTGATTCTGGGATGTTCTGCAAGATTTTCCATGTCAGAAGATACTGACTTCGTAACCATTCCCAGGCAATTTCTAGTTCATATGCTTTTGACTGTGTATGTGTTGATGCCAGTTTGTCCTGTAGTCTAAAACCCCACACTTTAAAACAAATGCTGCCTATGACATAAAATATCAGCAATACAATAACCAGATGGCAAAAGGTAGAAAAAAATGAACTGTATGTAAAAAGTATATTTTTAAGAAGAATCAAAAGTTTTATTATATTTTACTTGCATTTCCCCTTCCATACTCACAGTAGCCTAGCTGCACCTCAGTACCACCTGAATTAGTTTCCATCATATTTGTTAAATTATGTTATTTATTATTCTTTGTAATATTAACCTTCTGGTTTATAAGACTGAATTACACAGTTTGTTGTTCAGTAGTGCAACAAACTGTGTAATAGCTACAATTAAGATATTTTAATTTGTTTATCTCATATTATTTCATATTTTATTACTGCATAATGTGGGTGTTAACATATGATCACCTTATTATAAAATCCTTTTTTATGTTGAATAATTTGAATATTCAATATATCTTATACATATACAAATTTCAAATGGTACATATTTATATCATAGATAATACTGTCAATATCTGGATGACTACAGTTATTTTATTTAGATTTATAATAGTGTCTAATGTCTTCTGCAGGGCTAGTTTTCCAACCAAAAGATTTGGCATGTAATAAAAGGAAAAGTCCAATGTTCTTTTTAATTCTGAGTGTTGGTGTCTAAGCCTGACCCTCTTTTTTCAGGGATCTGGCCAGGAAGTGGTAACAAAAGTTGTTGAAGTAGTTCCAACAGATATGATCAATATACCTTCCTATGCTCGATGGTTTGTCCGTTTGGCTGGCGTCTCCGGTGCTTCTGCTGTTGCCCTTGGAGCTTATGGTGCTCATGGTGAGATATTCAAGTAGTTTCAAATTATTTTTATCTGTTGCTAGTAATATTTTTTATGACTAGTTCAATTTTACATCATGTACTGCCCATTATTGATTTTTTTTTTCTTTCTTTTTTCCTTTTCTCTCCCCCCC
>NC_061854.1:11110487-11120487 GCF_019202785.1 Penaeus chinensis
TTCGGGCTGTAATGGCGCCGAACGTGTATTAACGCTAAATTCATTTACTACCGCGCTGTATATCTTGCCATCCCATCCTTACTCTTCCTTGCGGTGGAAAATGAGAACAATAGAATTCCACGCTGGAAAAAGTAAGACAATGGACGCCCGTATTTCCATCAGTGTAATCTTTGGAGGCATATCGTCATCGGACATTTATCTCAATGCCTGGTCGTATCGTAGGTTTATCACCCACTCAGATGTAACGACCTCTACTCCGGCAGGATGATAATGCAACAGACGCATCCCCGACCTTCTCACTCCCTGCCATTCATTAGGGCAAGTTCTCGCCAATGCTACAGCCTCGGCTTCGTAAAAGGGGATAAGAACCTAAGCCAGATTCGAGGGATTTGGACGGATCGCGGTGCCTCTTCATCTGCACGTGGTTTCAAGTTCTTACTTGTATAAAGTGTTCTCCGATTTCGTGGAAAAATACAGATTTGAGTTTACTATTTGGCATATACCTGTTAGACAATTTCTGAAATAAGACTTAACTAACTTGTTGTTTTTTTTTCAAACAAGATAATAGAAGAGCTTCATTGGTGTGCTATACTTTTTTTCTGTTTAATAACGAAACACATTCCAAATTCATTCTGGGGACACCAGAAGAAAAGAAAGAAAAGGAGAAAGGGAAGAAAAAGAAAACAGTCAATACGAAGAAGAAGAAAAAATAAGAATGGGAAACAAAAATCATAATCTAAATGATAATGATAGCGATAGTGATAGTGACTGTGATTGTGATAGCGATAGCAATAGTGATAATGATAATGGTAATAATAGTAATAATGATGATAATAATAATAATAAAAATAATAATAATAATAATAATAATAATAATAATAATAATCATAATGATAAAAAACAATAAGACAAAGAACAAGGTGAGGAAGAAGAAAGAGAGAGAAAAGACGAATAAGACGGAAGCGAATACGAAAAAGACGAATAAGAAAAATAAGAGAAACCAGTAACCCCCCCCCCCCCAGCTCTATGCCAGATAATGAATGACCTTCCCTGCCAGTGTCTTGAGCGGGAGCAGAGGTTCAATAAGAGAGAGAGAGGGGGAGGGAGGGAGGGAGAGGGAGAGGGGGAGGGAGGGAGGGAGAGGGAGAGGGAGAGAGAGAGAGAGAGAGAGAGAGAGAGAGAGAGAGAGAGAGAGAGAGAGAGAGAGAGAGAGAGAGAGAGAGAGAGAGAGAGAGAGAGAGAAAGAAAGAGAAAGAGAGAAAATGAAAGAGAAACAGAGAGAGAAAGACATAGAGAGAGAAAGAAATAGAGACAAAGAAATATAAAAAAAAGGAAAATAAAAAGAAAGAGAATAAGAGAGAGGGAGAGAGAGGAAGGAAGGTTCACCCTCTAACCCTTCGGAACGAATCGCTAACGAGCCTGCCCTGGGCCTGGGTCGGGGGGGCGTGGCGTCGTGTGGCCTATGTCGCCGACTGTGTTATTAGGGCCACGGCGAGATCGGGGGGGGGGGGGGGTGATTATGGGGAGGGAAAAAGTGTGTTATTACGAGAGTATCCTTTTTTTTCTATATTTTTTTTTTTTTTTTTTTTTTTTTTTTTTTTTTTTTTTTTACTCTATCTCTATCTTCTCTCTTTATTTTCTGTGTCTCTGTCTGTCTGTGTTTCTCTGTATCCATCTATCTATCTATTCACATTCATTTGAAGGTTATATGGGCTGGTAAAACAGAAGTGTTAGTTTATTTGGTAGTTACAAAATCTCTATCCTTCTCTCTCCCTCGCTCTCATCTCTCTCTCTCTCTCTCTCTCTCTCTCTCTCTTTCTCTTTCTCTTTCTCTTTCTCTTTCTCTTTCTCTTTCTCTTTCTCTTTCTCTTTCTCTCTCTCTCTCTCTCTCTCTCTCTCTCTCTCTCTCTCTCTCTCTTTCTCTATCTCTCTCTTCTTTCCCTGGCTCTAGTATCGTTTCCTTGGCCTTAGATTCATTTTATGGCTGTATTTTCGTTTTCGTGACCGTATTTTCAATTCCATGACTGTAGGTTCATTTGAATAGAATTATCTAACTTTCTTCGGCTCTGCTTGCATTTTCTTTGTTGCATTTTCTCTTATTAGCTACTAGAGCATTATGCAGTCCGTTGGAGAGAAAAGGGATCAACTCGGGCGCTGGTTTAAGGTAACTCTTCGACCTTCTGCGTCCCCCGACATTCCAGGAAACAAGGTCACGCACTGCATAACATGGCGTCCGTGTGTTGTGCTTGTGTGCGGAAGTGCCTCGATAACTCCCCGCCCAAGAAAGGAACTGAAATCTGGGACACACTCTTACTCCATTTCACAGCGCACAAATCATATTTACAGTATGATTAGTCGCTGTGTGCTTGGTAAACACCTCCCCTCTGCAAGTAATTCCCAACTTGGCACTGCCAGCGATCAGACTGCGCATGGAGGATATCACGTGTTTGCTCGCAGAAATTGTTTTGCCTCGGGGCTTACTCTACGGAGTCTGCAGGCCCACACTCACTCCCTAGATATCTGATCAAGTTAACTCTTGCTTCCCTTCCGGTCACTTGTGCAATCAGTTACTGCTGTAAGGCGGCCGGTGAGTGGTAGGAACGTTTCTTGTAAATGTTGGTTAACAATTGGTCAACTGATTATACGTTATATCTATTATTCTTATTTTTTTTGTTTTTCTATATATCTATCTTTCCTGTCTGTATGTCTGTTTGTCTATGTCTCTGTCTGTCTGTCTGTCTCTCACTCTCTCTTAATCTACCTGTATACTTACTTACCTACCAATTAATCTATCTATCCATCTGTCTGTCAATTTACCAATCTATCTATCTGTGTACATAACTATCCGTCTATCTATCTGCCTCTCTCTCTTTCTTTCTCTCTCTCTCTCTCTCTCTCTCTCTCTCTCTCTCTCTCTCTCTCTCTCTCTCTCTCTCTCTCGCTCTCGCTCTCGCTCTCGCTCTCGCTCTCGCTCTCTCTCTCTCTCTCTCTATCTATCTATCTCTTACTCTTGCTTCTCGCTCTCATCTCCATTCTCTCTCTCTCTCTCTCTCTCTCTCTCTCTCTCGCTCTCGCTCTCGCTCTCGCTCTCGCTCTCTCTCTCTCTCTCTCTCTCTATCTCTCTCTCTTGCTTCTCGCTCTCTTCTCCATTCTCTCTCTCTCTCTCTCTCTCTCTCTCTCTCTCTCTCTCTCTCTCTCTCTCTCTCTCTCTCTCTCTCTCTCTCTCTCTCTCTCTTCTCTCGCTCTAGCTCTCGCTCTTTTCTCTCTCTCTCTCTCTCTCTCTCTCTCTCTCTCTCTCTCTCTCTCTCTCTCTCTCTCTCTCTCTCTCTCTCTCTCTCTCTCTCTCTCTCTCGCATTTCGCTCTCTTCTCCATTCTCTCTCTCTCTCTCTCTCTCTCTCTCTCTCTCTCTCTCTGTGCTGTGTGGCGCAGTGGCAACCCCAGCCATGCCTTGCACACAGAGGGTAATTTAGAAGCACACACACAATAAACATAAGAAAACCATTGTAACAAATGGAATTAGCTAAATCATTATTCATTATTACACTCTCTCTTCCTGTCAACCTACCTCCCTACCAACAATCTATATATCCATGTATCTGTCTATCTATCTATCTGTCTACCTATTTACCTACCAGTCTATCGGTCTATCTATCTGTTAATCTAGGCGTATATATGTCTCCATATCTATTCTTGTGGTTTATACTATTATTGACATTACTATCATTATATTTTACACACGTGACTCACATAATGTTCGCAACAGTTATATTTCTAGATATTTTTTTATTATTACATGAACTGTACCGATTGTAGATCTAAAACAGTTTTACTCATAGTTTCTGACTCGCAATTGAAAATAATTCCCTTTATCTCCCGCCATTCCGGGGAAGAAAAGAAAGAAAAAAAAAGAATTACGTTTTCCTCTCACAGGCCGCCGCCCTCTACAGCCAGGAACTCTAATGATCGCGCGCAGATCCCTCAGTCCGGCAACTACTCCTTCAAGAGAGTGGATGGTAGTCTCTGGGTTCCCGCTGAGCTTATCTTAATTGCGTCTAGATACGACATCGTCCCCTCTCTCCTTCCGGGGCAGAGCAGCGGCCGCTATGGAAATGAGGGACGGAGGTGCCGCTGAGAGACGCCCCCTCGCCCCCCTTTGGCTTCGCGCGATGGAAGGCCTCGTCCGGTTTCTCGTCGCTCTCGTTCGTTTTGTGTTCGTTTCGTCTCTCTCTCTCTCTCTCTCTCTCTCTCTCTCTCTCTCTCTCTCTCTCTCTCTCTGTCTCTGTCTCTGTCTCTGTCTCTGTCTCTGTCTCTGTTTCTGTCTCTCTCTCTCTCTCTCTCTCTCTCTCTCTCTCTCTCTCTCTCTCTCTCTCTCTCTCTCTCTCTCTCTCTCTCTCTCTCTCTCTCTCTCGCTCTCGCTCTCGCTCTCTCTCTCTTTCTCTCTCTCTCTCTCTCTCTCTCTCTCTCTCTCTCTCTCTCTCTCTCTCTCTCGCTCTCTTTCTTTTGCCTTTTCTCGCTGTCTTGATTTCCTTGCTCTTCTCTTGTCATTTCTCTTCTTGTCGAGTTGGGCGAATTAAGTTTGATTAAATTACACTTGCTGTAACAACAGATTATTTCTTCAAATAACCTGAATTTGGTTGATAGCATTATAAATCATGGGCGTGAACATATATGTTACGGTAAATGTTGACATCTAACATCACGAATTGAACATTTCCTGAGGCAATTCGATCTCCTGCGGTGAATGGCAAAAGAATAAACGAACCAGTTACTCTTTCTCTTCTCTTTCTATTATTTATTTTCTTGCTGTCTTGACCCCCATGTTCTTTATTGTCTCTTCTCGCTGTCTCCCCTTTTCTTTTTCTTTTCTTTTTTGTGCTTAACCTCATGCGCCTTTTCACTTTCTTTGTCTTGCTTTTCCGTCTCTTACGAAAATGTTTCTGGTGTAAAGATTAAGATGGATTTTCATTAAGATGCTTCATATTAAAATATTTACGCTTGTAGTTTCTGCAAAAAAAAAAAAATCGTGTGTTTAGATATTTTTTTCTGTATGTCGCCGAATTGGACAAATTCTTTTCGGTTACATTACCCTTGGGGTAAGAACTGATTATTTTATCAATAACTTAAACTTCGTGAATAAAATTATGAAACATGGACGTGCACAAACATTTTACGGTAAATGTCGACATGTAACACTACAATCTTAAAAATGTCCTAACGTTTACATAATATTTTCCAGGAGAGAATTCGATCCTCTATGGCGAATGGCAAAGGAATAAACAAACCATTGAGAAGCTCCCGTATCCAGACCCTTCTATCCTAGCATTGCCGCAAAACAAACTACAATGGACGAACCCGACGTCGACTTTCCACCAAAAGGGCGCCAAGGTGGTCCCACGGCCTCTCTCCGACGCACTCACCTCTCCCGCCGCTGTTTACTTGTTCCACAACTCAGCAAATTTGGTTATAACGAACGTGACTTTAGGGCGCATGTCGGGATCTGAGGGGAGGTAGAGGCGTGCGTATATTAGCTTGGTGTCGACAGATGGAGACCCAGGTGAAGGTGGACAGACCGCGGTGAAGAATGTTGACATAAGCCGCCGAAAGAGGAGGCGGCGAAGGCAAGGCGCGAACCAGCACCGGCGACGAAACCTTCTTCAAAGGGAAGGATTTTTCTTTCGTAAAGATAAAATTTCCCAGTAAACTTTAACCGCGTGGAGGTTCAACACGGCAGTGTCACATGGCACCAGCATATCTAGTAGGAAAATGGTTTGGGCTTTTGTTGTCACTCTAAGAACATCCAGGAGCCATAAGCGTGTCGATACTGACCTAGGCTCGCACTATGATAACAACTAATAAATCCACTCCCCATATTGCATGGGGAGTGGATGTAGGAGGGAATGCAGGCCTCGTATGTACGGAGGCTTTGGCCTACTCTTTGGTCTAACTTACTGCGTCCGATATTCAAATTAGAGCCTTTGGTATTTAGATTAACACGACATAACGTATTGACCTGTACGCAGGCATTCAGTTTCATACATGGAAGCTTACACCTGAAGTACATGTAGTTCGCATTCTAATTACATCTTACACATTCAAATGCCTTACTGTGTTAAGATAGCAGTAATGATAGTAATGATGATGGTATTGATGATGATGATGATGATAATAATAATAATAATAATAATAATAATAATAATAATAATAATAATAATAATAATAATAATAATAATAATAATAATAATAATAATAATAATGATAATAATAATCATAATAATCATAATGATAACAAAAGTAACAATGATAATGATAGTAATAATGATGATAAGAATGATAATAATAATAATGTTTTAGTATTAGTGATAATAATAGTAATGTAATAGTATTAGTGATAATAATAATAGTAATGTAATGGTATTAATAATAATAATATCAATAGTAATAATAATGAAAATGATGGTGAGGATGATAACAATAATAATGAAATAGATAATAATAATGACAATAATAGTGATACTGATAATAATAATAATGATAATAATAATAATAATAATAATAATAATAATAATGATAATGATAATAACAACAACAACAACAATAATAATGATAATAATAATGATAATGATAATAATAACGATAATAATGCTAATAATAATAACAATAATAATGATAACATTGATAATATTAATATATACAATAATGATAATGATAATAATGCTAATAATAATAACAATAATAGTGATTACAATGATAATAGTAATATATACAATAATGATAATGATAACAACAACAATAAGAGAAGGAAAGAAAGCCTGTTATGAAAACAAAAACAAAATGATACTGAATAAATTGAATTATAAATGAAATGATTAAGAGAAAGACAGCCTCTCTCTACTAAATCCCGCTGTATCACAAACTCTCCCTCTCCCCCACTTCCCTCTCTCTTGCCTATCCTCTTTCCTCTTTCCTCTAAACCCCTTGCTCCTTTCCCCTCTTTTTCTCTCTTTCTATATTTCCCTTATTCCTCTTTTTTTCTTCTTTCCTTCTCTTTCTCTTTTCAGTATCTTTCCTTCTTTTTTCTACCTTATCTCCCTCTTTCTCTCTCCTCCAACCTCGACTCCTCTCCTTCTTTCCTTTTATTCCTTTTCCTCTCTTTCGCTTCCTTTCCTCTCCTCTTTTTCTCCCTCTTCTCTCTCCTCCTATTCTTTCTTTTCCCAACTTTACCTATTCCCATCCCTCTTCCTTCCTCCCCCTCCTCCTTCCTTATCCTCCCCCTCTTCCTTCTTTTCCCCTCACTCCCCTTCCTTCCTTCCTCCCTCAAACTACTTTGAAATTATATGCCTATGTACTCAAATTCATCTATGTATTCAAATCATATTCAGAGTATAATTTTATGCATTCTAGTTATATTAAAATGACATGCAAACGTTTACAATTCAACTGCAGTATATTTAGATCAAAATCCTAAGTATTCAAGCCACATTTGACTGACATTATACCCAAGCATTCAGGCTAACCTTGAATTACGTTCCTATTCACTCAAAGCACACTCACTCCACATTCAAGCTACATTCATTACCACCTGTAAATCTTAATAATTGAGATCACACTTCTTAGGCTTTCATCATCCGCTCCGCAGCGCGGGGCAACACGGTGTGAATACACGCCGCTACAAAAGCGAAGAAAAAGTAAATTGTTGTATTCCTATCTAACAGACATAAATTTACATAAAGAGACATGCAGGTACTAGCGAAGGGCTGCACCCATGATCTGGCGGTTAACCAATTTGCAATGTATAGGAGTTCTGTGGCGCTGTGGTAAGTATACGGGCTGCTCTCACTGCCGAGACGGAAACTCTGCCCGCAGCATTTGCATTTAGACAAGAAATCTGAGTTTGGGGAGATCAGGGCTCGTTGTCAGCCTCGCCGGGGAGAGTAAATAAGAATTTCCCCGCAGGAGACAATGGCAGGGCCGTCTAGTTTGCAGACTGCGACTCATGGCTAACTAAAGAAAAGAGGCTGTGTTGAAAGTTATTTTCACATGGAATATACCGACACGGAAAATTTAGTGAGTTCTGTATCAAATGGAAATTAGAACGATGGCAAACTACTAACATTATGACTCTTGGTAAGCAACAGTAGAGTCTCAGAAATGCAAGGGTGTTATTTCTACCGGCACTTAGTCTCCTACCGGCATGACAAGCGACGATTGTATCTTATAATTTGCATCCTACGCAAACTCAAGAGACTGCACTTGCCAGACGATACTGTATGTTGCACGTCCTATGAATATAACCAGCCACGCAAGTCGGCCAAGACCTGGCGTGTCAGATGCCGGCGAGGCGATAGAGAGAGCGCGCAGGTCATCTGCCGCGCCGACTGCGTAAATACACCTAATTAGCGTGCACGGGTGCCATCTTGGGCTCTCGTCATCCGCATTTTGACGTGGACCTTCTTAAACCGCGTGTTCTCTGGGCGATGATAAGCATATGTCGCCACTAGAGGATCATTAATCAACCGAAAACAATGCAAAACTAAAATCGAACTACGATTAAGCAATTAAAGCCCGTTAGAGCGGCGCCACACGACCAGCTCCTCCACCTTCCGCCGTCAAGAGCGCGCGCGCGCCGCCGTCCCGCTCTCCTCCGCCCGCGGAGATGATTGACACGGAACGATCGCTCTCCCCATTCGCTTACTCATATCTCGGAAAGCAATCTTTACGACGCAGCGCAACCGGGCGGCCAGTGCGAGGTACTAAACAATGGGAATTATCACTTCACATTTCTCATCCATCTTTTTTTTTTTTTGGGAAAGTTAGCATGTTCACGTCGTCATATATATTTTCCAATGCGGTTATTATGGGATGTATATTAGTAAGCATATTATTCATATAGCTATTTTTTAAAACAAAAATTACAGATGCGTCACTGAATTTACTCACATAGCAATTTAGCTTCATTTTCAATATGCATAGTAGTTTACGTTTGTGAAACCTGGAATCTTTTGGTAAATTTGAGCTTCTTTACAGAGCCTATTTAAACTTTGCGTCTGTGGTAGGCAGCGGCAAGGAGGCGCGTAAAAGCAGCAGCAGGAATGTCTTCTCGCCTGATATTTTACAAAAAAAAGAAGAGCCTAGAAACTTCCTGCTCCCGAGACTTAACTTGATTGGAATTTAATATCAGGTGATAACGGAGGGAGTCAATGTGACCATCGCGGGCTATCAACCATCTCATCTGGAATAAAATAGATTGTCGCTCCTCGACCAACGCGTCGCTTTTCTTAGCAGCGTGGAAGTCCAGTCGCCAACAAAACCGGGATTTTCAGCGCTGTAATACGATTGTGCAAGGGTCATAATCGAAAGCGCCAATCGCCTGTCCGCTTAACAAGAGATATTGGCCCAGCGGTCGCTTAGTTATCGATACAATCAAAAGAGGTCTCCGAGGCTCCGTAAGACTGGTTTTTAGTCGCCAACCGTTGGTGCAGGAGAGGGGGAAGGAGGGGGGAAGAGGAGGAGGAGGAGGAGGAGGAGGAGGGGGAGAAGGAAGAGGGGGCAGGAGGGGGTAAAAGGAGGAGGAGGGGGAGGATGGGAAGGTAGATGAGGAGGCAGGCGAAGGGAAAAGGAGGAGGAGGGGGGAGGAAGGGGAAGAGGAAGAGGAGGAGGAGAAGAAGGGGGGGGGGGAGGAGGGGGAGAAGGAAGGGGAGAGGAAGAGGAGGGGGTAAAGGAGGAGGATGGGGAGAAGGAGGAGAGGGAAAAGGAGCAGGGGGGAGAGGGATGCGAAGGGGAGAAGATGGAGGAGGAGAGAGGGAAAGGGGGAGGAGGGAGTAGAGAAGGAGGAGGGAAAGGAAGAGGAGGGGAGAAGGAAGAAGAGGGGAGGAGTAAGAGGGGAGAAGAAGGAAGAGGGGAGAAGGAGGAAGAGGGGAGAAGGAGGAAGAGGGGAGAAGGAGGAAGAGGGGAGAAGGAGAAGGAGGAGAGGGAGGAGAGGGGGGGGGGGAGGAGGAGAGG
>NC_061854.1:11127987-11132987 GCF_019202785.1 Penaeus chinensis
ACAATCTGGGAATAAGGTTTCCACAATGAACATTTTATTATTTCTCTGTTACTTGTCTCGCGATTATCTAAATATCCTTACTGATACCACAACTCGGTCACAACACATTATGCAGTAAAACACTTAAGAGCTATTTTAATGTTCAAGAGCTGGTTTGGCACAACATAAAAATCATATTATGCAGGTGTGATTTTTTTTTTTACACATACAGAAATATGCAAATATACATCAGTCTTAAAAATAAACTGTACAGTGGCAAAAATAAAGATATACGTCTCGTGGACAGACAGTTAAAAGTTACAAATTTTAGCAGCTGGAGAACGAAATCTGAAGTCATTTCCTGCGGTGAGACGAGAGACAAAAACAACGGAAGGGTAAACAATGCAAATACTCCGTTGTTAAGAGTTCCCATATATGACAAACAAACAAACCGAGACAAATACAAAGCCGTAAGAAAAAAGGGATGCGTGTCACTGACGAATCGAGGAGAAACGGTGATTTATTGTGTGGGTTTCAAACTCCTAAATGGCAAGACTAAATGACAGAAATTCGCTATTGACCAAGTTGAAGAATCTCACGCAAGCTTCAGATTTCAGCCTCCAGTGTCTATTACAGTGAGGGGTCAGTTTGTTGACTAACATATATCATTGATAAGAGCTCAATTAATCACTAATTTGAACATCAAGGACATTAATTTTAAAATAAATTTCTAAGTTACAACATTATTTAAACTTGCTCTACATTAGAGAAATCCATACTCTAATTGATTGCATTTAATCTGAGGTATAAGTGAAATTACGATGATGGCCACATGATTCGTCCTGTGCAGTTATTCTCGAATGCATTCCTAGCCAGTCATAACTCACACCAATCGGATTGTGTGCCATTGGTTTCCACCGCACAACTGGAGAACATTGTGCTGCCCTTGTGGTGACCCCGCCATCCACGCACTCCGATCCACGTCCAATGTCAACAACGACTCGTAAAAGTTATTCAGTTTTGTAAATGAAACTGTTAGCAGATGACACTCACTGTTGAAAACTAATCCTCTAGTAATTAGGTTTTCAGTAAAGCTAATGACTTTTGTAAATGTTAATCTAGCGTATTAAGTGGGTGAGTTGTGTGATTTCGCTAAGTCACTTTGGTTGGCTATCGTCTGATGGAGGCTGTAGTCATACCAGATAACGTCAAGATGCATTTGCATACTAAATATATATATTTATACAGACTATGTGAGGCAGTTCGATTAACAGCTTCTTCCACCACCAGGGAAAAACTACAGAAAAAAGAATTCTACAAAAACGTTCTGTTGAAAAAATTTCGTTCCTCTCGGTGCCAAAAGTGTCATGATGAGACACGTAAATATATCTGTGTATTTGAATTTTCCTTCTATTCTTCCATTTTTATTCTCCTTCTGTCCTCGAAAGTTGTGATTTCCCTGCTTCAGCCACTCACCCACTCCACACTTGGGTTAATACTCCTTTTCTCCTGGGACGCAGCCATGCCCCCTTTGTCAAGACTGGCATGACACCGAGCTTCTGATGCCGGTGGGCGAAGGGCAACGTTCGACTGAAGACACACTCACACACGGGGTCACGCAAACGACCGAGAGATATGTCCATTCTTCATTCTGTTTGCTTTTACATTGGCGTAAAAGTTTACAATCACACACCTACACACACGCACGCACGCGCGCACACGCACACGCACACGCGCACACACACACACACACACACACACACACACACACACACACACACGCACACACACACACACACACACCTCTTATATACAAGCAACTTCGCCACCACAACCACCTACGAAGTATGCAACACTCGACTCCAGAACCTACACTCTACGAGACCGACGAGCAACCAAGACTTCCTCTCACCCACGCCCCGTTTCCTCAGCCTTCTAAGGGTCAAGTGACGAGCCGAACACCCGGGGAACTATGGACAAACTAGACCGACAGAGGGGGCAGCCAAGAAATCGTAAGTTACGCCCTAACATCTATTTCTAGGTGCTGTTCCTCCACGCTCAAATAAATAATGGTGACAGTAAACGGTGCTATTGTGAAGACTGGTCTTAGCTAAATGCCCAGTACTAAGTTTTTGTCTCTGTGTTTTAAAGGATCACGGGAAATTCTCAAGATGACAATGGAACACCCAACTGTTCTACAGCCGGAGATATACGTTTTGTTTCTTTATTTACTTACTGATTGCATCTGTTTGGACTAAATTTTAAACTTGATGATAGAAACGGCTTCCAGGTAACC
This sequence comes from Penaeus chinensis, assembly GCF_019202785.1. NCBI lineage: Eukaryota > Metazoa > Arthropoda > Malacostraca > Decapoda > Penaeidae > Penaeus > Penaeus chinensis. The sequence continues at coordinate 11,130,263 of NC_061854.1, forward strand.
AAAGCGGTATTTCAACCAAACTGTTGCCAGTTTTGCTAACATAGTGCTCCCCTTGTTAGAATAGTAAACCCGACACAGTGTGTTTGTAGCGGAACTTAGCTGAGACTACTCCTAGAATATCACCTTAAGGTTACGACCGTCTCTCATGCTCCAAAGCCTAACATCTAACGAATCCTCCAATCGCGCCAATCTCGCGCCGTCGACAGCACCCAATATGGGCTAAGGCGCTGAATTATTACCTCTTTAGCGGGAACCTCTGGGAAGCGACGAAATGATTTGACTGAATGATTTCCAGCGGGAACTACGTTACGACGTCGAGAGGATGAGAGGCAGCTTAAGTACCCACACAGACAGCGACATATACAGCAGTACACTACAGTGCATCGGGATGGCCCTGGATGGCACTGCTCGCGCGGCGCCACTTCCCTCTCTCCCCCTCCCTCGCCCTCGCTCGCTGCCCAGCTGCTCGCGTGCTGCCAATTCGCGCTCACGATTGCGTCGCGTTTTGTACCTTGCATGACGAATTTTGTCCAGATTACCGGGGCGGCGAGTGCTTCCAGGCAGATATGGCTGCGACCCCCCCCCCCCCCCCTCCCGCGCTCCATCCAGGACCAGCCGCGCAGAACATAAGAATATGGAGAGTAAAATTAGGAACTTGTCTGCGGACGAGGTAGCGCCCGCCAAGCTGTTAACCAAACACGCCCGCGGCCGGGGCACCGTCGTCAACACACGCCCACGCGCCCGCGCCCAAACCACGCCATATCCAAGCCGCCATTGGCTACCTTACTCTCCCATGCAGGCCAATCAGCGATCGGTATTGCGACTGTTCTCTCCCGAGTGGCGTTTCGCCGTTTTCGGGCCTGAGCGTGCATTGAATTCAACTAAACCTAATCAGATATATAATTTCAGTTACGATTCATTTAATGAACACGCATCATTTGTGGTCTGTATGTACACTAATCAAAAACGTACAAGGTAAGAGAGCATAAAGCAATATATTTCTAATGGCGGATTTGCCATTAATAATATAAACAGATATTAGTGTGACATTCCTGAACATTGATACAACGCAAATTACTCATCAGCAAGCCAGGTCACGGCCTAAGTCATTACTCGTCAATCAGCCCCGCCCCCCCCCCCCCCCTCCCGTTCGCCCCTCGCGCAGCTCAATGACTACGGCCGACACCTGGTTCACACTTACCGATAACCTAGGCAACTATGTAGGTCATACTTGTTAATAACCTAGGTTATTACCTAGGCATATTTTACTAACCCAGGTCACTTTCTGGGCCTTTTGCATAACCCAGGTCCAGAGCCGCCACCCCTAGTCAAAAGGCAACAGCCAAGGTCACTAGTCAATGACCTGGCCATTACACCGATAACCGAGACCGGTAGCCCGTGGCCGTGGATTCTAGACAATAACCCAGATCACTACATGAAGTCACCGTTCTAAGCTACGAGTTAAGCTAAAGTGAGTGATATGCTGTTTGCCCCAAGACACAGCTCGAGCTCCAAGCCGCGGCCTTGGAGGTTTAGCGGATGAACAAGATTTCCCTTTTTTGTTCTCGTCCAGAGTCCCCCTACGGGAGACCCGTCCGCCACGCGTCCGTCCCGCTCCCCGCCCACTCTCGCCTTCGCACGGCGGTTCGTAAACGAGAAATAAAAGTATCTTGGTCATGTGAGATTCTTTGCTTCACGTAGGATCCCTTCTCCTCCCATTATGCTCGATAAAAGACGCATCCAGTGGCACTCTCCTTGGCGCTGAGCCCGGAGGGACTTGACTGGCACCACCAGGATCCACCGGCGACCCTCCTCAGTACCTCGACGGTCGGCACTTCGCTGCCTTCTTCATGAAGCGGCGCATGCGCAGTTGCCAGTCGTTGCGCCACTCTATGACGATGGACCTTCTGTTGATGACGAGACCTGGCCGCTGCTTGCGGTCTGTTCGTCCAAGGATCAAGTATTCTCTGCAAGGCAAAGGACACATGAGTCACACATGCACAATTTAATACCGATACATTAAGAAAGATCTTGCGTAAAGAACATATGAAAAATATAACTTCAGAGCACGCAAAAAGGTGGTAAATCCGCCTCGGACTCGACTCATTAAAGCAAGGCAATCAACAAACACCGAAACTATGAAAGAGCCGAGGACAATACTCACTTGCCCATCTTGATCTTGGGGCACTTGCACACCAGGTCCTGGTTCCTCACCCACAGCTGGTCGCCGCCGCGCCTCACCCTCACGGCGCGGGACCGCTTGTACACGTTGGCCACCTGGATGTCGAAGCGGGTGTACTCGCCGAGGACCTCCTTGTTGATCACGCGAGCCACCAGAGCTGAGGGCGGACACAACTATTCATTAGCGCCCTTCCTCCTCACACCATTTCCATTTATTCATTTTATTTCTTTAGTGTCAAAGGCATATCGTTCCATACAACAGGTTTAAGCATAGAAAGGTTTTTGTGTGGCTTACCGTAGTCTCTGCGACAGTATTTCCTCAGTTTAAGTCTGCGAGAGTTGACACGACATTTGCCACACGATTGCCCTGCGGAAGACAAGGAGGAGGTTACTTTACAAATGGCTGGAGGCGCGCGAGCACAATCAGTACTTGTAGTGAGATTGACGAACATGTTTAGAATCACTCCGTACCTGTAACAAATGTAAGTAATTAAACTGCCGATATGCTGCACACATACACATACACACACACACACACACACAC
>NC_061854.1:11150487-11152987 GCF_019202785.1 Penaeus chinensis
GCAAACTTGGGCCTCGCAGACGAAGACGACGCCGCTGCCTGCTTTCCCCGCCCGACTTGCACGCCGCCAGCATCGAGTTCCGTGCAAGGGGAGGGGGCTCGTGTATCGGGGTTTCGTCAACATTCATCACTGCCCGATGCCGGTGATCGCCACACACACGAGGAGGGATGAAGGGGCGAATACAAAAGGGAGAGGAAGACGGGAACATCACCCTTCAAGGCTAGATAATTCGAAAACCTGACATGACGAAATACTAGGTTCACGACGACTACGCACAATATGCTTCGTTTGTTTGATTCTTTTTTAATCTATTATTTTCTAAACGTCTTATTTTACCTAATCTTATTTCTGAGGTAAAAGCATTTCTAATATTCTTTCCCCTTACCTTCGACCTAAAAGTATTTCCATTTCCTTTCTTTTTTGCCTAATCTGCATATCTAATTTCCGTCGTGTTCAGGCTTGGGTTGATGGCAATAAGCACGGGCTCCGCCGAAGAGCACAGCTTCCGCGCCCGAACCAAGACGCCGCTGATTCAAAAGAACAATTGCAAGATGCGGCGACGTTCTCGGGAGGGACGGAATCCACTCGGGCGAAATAAGTGGCCATCTTTTAATCTTCGGAATTCCAGGCATCATATTCCAGTCGGATATAACAGATTATTTGTATCGTGATTCCCAGTTGTGGCAGAGGCTCAGCGCAGGCAATGTGCGTGTCTCCGGTTGCTCTACATTTTTAACAAGATAAAGCAAACGTTCAAGAAGGTCTTTGCATGCCAGTTAACCGCTCGATAATCGTCGCTGCGGTTAGCGCCCCTTCCCCTTCCCGCGCGCAAGTCCCCTCCCGCCCCCGTCCGCCCACAACTCCTTCCTCGCCCCATCCCATGCCCGCAACGCCGCCATGCACACAGCCTCACCGCAGCTGGGGCTATTAGCGCACTGCAGGAGCACAGCCGGATCCTCCCTCAGTGTAATTACGAAGGAATGATGGCCGAACGAGGCCCAACAACCGTCAAACAGGACACGACTAATTACCCTGCGCCTGTGCATGAATTAGTTATTTTGACGCATAACACGTAATTAGGACTCCCGTCGCCATCGCAGACCGCGGCACAATTACGGGACTCGGGATTCACGTAAAACGACCCGACAGTAATGCGGAAATAAGGGCTGTCGGGATGGCGAGAGGCGGGGCCTGAGAGGCTCCGTGGTGGGGGGTCGGGAGGGAGGGGGTCGATCGCTCGATTGATATAGCTCGACAGATAATTAAGCTTGAAGACAGATACACGGACGGTAGGTAGACAGGTAGGTAGATAGGTAGATAGGTAGATAGGTAGATAGGTAGATAGGTAGAGGGAGGGAGGGAGGGAGGGAGGGAGGGAGGGAGGGAGGGAGGGAGGGAGGGAGGGGGAGGGGGAGAGGGAGTGAGAAAGAGAGAGAGAGAGAGAGAGAGAGAGAGAGAGAGAGAGAGAGAGAGAGAGAGAGAGAGAGAGAGAGAGAGAGATAAGCGCGCGAGGGGGGGGGGGGGGGCGTAGGCCCCGGAGTGCCTGGGGATTAACACAAACAACACCAATAAAAGTTTAATTGTCACTTACGAGGCAGTTGAGTATTCCCCTGATGATTTCCTTTCTAAATGCAAATTGGCAGTGATACATGATGGAGCTGAGGGGCCCCATCTTAGCCAACCTCTCTCTCTCTGTCTCTCTCTCTCTCTCTCTCTCTCTCTCTCTCTCTCTCTCTCTCTCTCTCTCTCTCTCTCTGTCTCTCTCTCTCTCTCTCTCTCTCTCTCTCTCTCTCTCTCTCTCTCTCTCTCTCTCTCTCTCTCTCTCTCTCTCTCTCTCTCTCTCTCTCTCTGTCTCTGTCTCTCTCTCTCTGTCTCTCTCTCTCTCTCTCTCTCTCTCTCTCTCTCTTCGCATTTCTTTTCTCTATCTCCCATTTTATTTCCCTCCTTTTCCTTCGCTCTCTACACACATTCTATTTCTTGATTTCCTCTCTTTGCCATTCTTCCTTTTATCACTCCATCTGTTTCTCATTTCCTGTGTGCCATATATCTTCTTATACCTCGTCTCCTTTATCTCCCTTTCTTCATTTCGTGCTATTAACCGTCATTCTCATTCCTCCCCATCTATGTTATTCACAGTTTTCCTCTAGCAGATTCCCCTTCAGCATAAATTTATTCTTTCTTTCCACTTTTCTCTTTTATTACACTTTATCTCCATGTGCCACTGCGTTCCACAAAAGCATTACTTATAGCATGTAACTTTTCACATCAACAATACGGATAATGTGGTTTTGAAATGAACAATTCAAAAACTTTTTTTTTTTTTTTTCATTATCAAAATACATCATATACATCCAACTGTGCGAAATAAATGCATTTTAATTTCCCGAATATTGGACGGATGGGGAATAAATATTGCGAGTCTAAAAACACCAGGGAACTGATTTATTAAGTGGTATAAATTCCTGTGACAAACAGTACACTGACCTTTGATGCTCTCCAC
>NC_061854.1:11155487-11157987 GCF_019202785.1 Penaeus chinensis
GAGGAGAGGAGAGGAGAGGAAGGAAAGGAAAGGAGAGGAGAGGAAAGGAGAGAAGAGTGAGAGAGAGGAGAGAGAGAAAGGAGAGGAGAGTGAGAGAGAGGAGAGAGAGAAAGGAGAGTGAGAGAGAGAGAGAGAGAGAGAGAGAGAGAGAGAGAGAGAGAGAGAGAGAGAGAGAGAGAGAGAGAGAGAGAGAGAGAGAGAGAGAGAGAGAGAGAAAGGAGAGTGAGAGAGAGGAGAGAGGAAAGGAGAGAGAGAGAGAAGAGAGATTGGCAATTTTATAACGCTGCAGTGAAGAGCATTCATACTATTAATAACAATATCCGTTATTTTTACAATAAAATATGTTCTTTTTAATAATTATAATATTCACGCACAGGTAAATCATACCCCATATAATGTTCTTGTTTTCTTTCCTTCTGGCTATTCCCTTCCCTTCAGGTTTCTCTCCTTTCTTTTTTTCCCTTTACATCTCTCTCGTGTACACAATGACGGACGCAAGTGTGTAGGGCTCGAGTGTCCCGCGGGTCATTCTCGATTCGACGCCATCTTCACCCGTTTCCCTTGATTAAGCAAACACAGAAAACGGAGTCTTGTGTTCGAATCCTTTCACTAGCTCGGAAGAAACGTCACGTTCTATTATCACAATCCGCATCAGCAAACTTTTTTTTTCGAAAGACTGAAATCGAGTATGCAAGGAGCGATGTATCATAAGTATTTAGGTTACTAACAGAACGCAATACACTGATCCAAAGCCATTTAACTATCACACCACTGGGGTTTAAGCCAAAGTCGAGACAAAGCGTCGAGACAGGCAGTGGCCGCCCTCGACTTTCTTCGGGTATTCAAAGCTGCCTCTTACCTGCACTCGGCTGTCGTCGAGGCGTGATGGATAGCTGGCGCCAAATTTGAAAATAATGAAAAGAAAATATCACGGTGGACAAAAGTAAACAAAAACAATACAAAAGGGACTCTTAAAGTAAACAGCACCAAACTTATTTATTAATTTTCTTCACAAGATTTACAGAATCAACACAATAGTTTATTATGGTTAAAACAATTTGAAACTCCAAAGTAAACAGCCTGTTTTCTCAACTTTATCATAAAATGTCCCGCTCGTATTTAGTATAATATACGGTTCGATTCTAATATGCACAGTATACTTTCTATCAATTTAACAAGTTAGTTCCACAAAATCCTATTAAGCTCAACGAAACGGGAGACAACTCTCCTGCACTACAAATACAAACTTTGTTCGCCTCAAAGTTCCCAAGTCTGATTTTGTTTTTGTAACACTAAAGCCCTTAGACTGTGGTACAACAAAATAGGTAGTTCGTTAACTAAGCGGTTAATGGTAAACTTTAATACAAATGACTCAGGCAATTAACTTTCATACTCTGCACTCAATGCGTTTACTGAGGATCAGCCGGACACCGTGACCAATGATATTCTAAAACCGGGATGAAGGGGAAAGCGATCCGCACAGAGAGGAAGGCAGCGAGGGGAAACGAAGATGAATGTGAAGGGAACGAAACAGCTAAACGAGGAGGGGGATGAGTGACAGCAAGAGCAAGAGATGGAAAATAATATATATATATATATATATATATATATATATATATATACATACTGTGTATGTGCATGTATGTGTGCATGTATGTATGTATGTATGTATGTATGTATGTATGTATGTATGTATGTATGTATGTATGTATGTATGTATGTATGTATGCACACATACATACATACATACATACACACACAGAAAGAAAGAAAAGGAAATAGATGAGAGAGAGAGAGAGAGAGAGAGAGAGAGAGAGAGAGAGAGAGAGAGAGAGAGAGAGAGAGAGAGAGAGAGAGAGAGAGAGAGAGAGAGAGAGAGAGCTGTCTGCGGCGGCAAGAAGAAAGGCAGCATCCGCGAGACGAGCCACACCTGCTTCTCGCCGGGCGCCCTCCAACCGCTCCGTCGGGAAGAGGCTGGGCGGCCAATCTCCCTCCTTCTTTCAGCAGAGCAAGGGCGGGCAGAATCGCCGTCTTGGAGGCTGCCCGACGTCGGAAAAGAACTTCGCTTGATTTTTGTTTACACCTGTACAAACCCCGAGTGCACTGGCCGCTGAGACTGAAAAGATGCTTTGCTCTGCGCGTCTCGTTGCGCCCAATGGAGACAGACGATGAGATAAATGGGAGTGAAAAAGGTGGATGATGATGAATACGATCAAGAAAGGGAGACACAAATACTGCGACTGGGGAGGACGCCATGCAAAACGGGAAAAAAGAAGAAGAATGCGACGGAGGAAAAGGTAAGAAAAGTGGTAAAGGGTAGGAGGGGGCGTGACACCCGAGCAAACCGCACCCCCCACCCCCCCTCGCCAACACAGCCGCACTACGCCAGCACTGTAATGTCGACACGGCGCTGTGTTTATCCAGGAGAAAAAGTGACACCGCCAAAGAAACCCGAGTGAGATACAGCAGCGAGCGGACACTAAACCTCACCAAGGTATCC
>NC_061854.1:11160487-11162987 GCF_019202785.1 Penaeus chinensis
TCAAGTTCACGCCCTCTTTTTGTCTTGATTTCTTGCATTTTATTAACACAAGGAAGCATGTAATAAAGAAGACGAAGATGGTGGGTAGTCATAAACTATTTAATTCATTAATCGAATTTATAGAAGAGAGAGAGAAAAATAGGTGACCAAAACGGGGGCTCGAGACAACACGAACAGGAACAGGTCAAACAAGGTTAAAGAGACACAGAGGAGGTCGGGAGGACGCGGGAGGCTCTCTGGTCATCACGAGGCTCGGCCAAGAGCGGCGGAGGACGTGAGGGGCGTCCTGATGACCCCAAGGCTCCCGCCGCTTCATTCAGAATGCTGATGCTGCGGGTCGGCCTGGGGGGGGGGGGGGGTCGTGGACGGGGGATCCAGGGGCTGAGGGGATTGGGAAGGGGAATGGTGAAGGTGTTTTGAAGCCTATGCTGAAAGGTCAGTTAGGTGGCTCCTGTATGGACTTAAGACATTTTTGTCAGGAAAGCTGCCATTACCGCCACTACGGTCATGGATGGAATCATTATCATCATCGCCTCATCACAACTGATCTTATAAATGATCTTTCTTATACTGAAAGCCACTGGGAAAGACATCATAGGTATTCCTACGCACGGTATTTGGTGAACAGCCATTAACTCAATAAAAAATAAATAAATATTAAAACATCCTTGCATCAATCATCCCGAAATACCCATCCTTGGCGAAACTATTGATTAATCTGCATAGGCCTAAGACCCAAATCCCCCAATGAATTACAAAGTTCCGACTGCATTTCTAAGAGCGAGGGGACAAAACTTTCCAAATACAGAAACAAAGAAAAACAAATTTAAACATTCGGGGAAAGTAAAGTAAATGTGATATCTGACTGGAAATGCACCAACCGCAGCGCCTAAGCCTAGATCTGAAATCAGAAACTAACACAAAAGCAAAAGCAAAAAAACAACAACAACAACAACAACAACAAAAAGAAAAGCAAAGGAGGATCTTCCGACGTAAACTATCCATAGCAGAAAAAAATATCCCCCAAATACAGACACACACACCGCCGAGAGCGACTGAACCGAAGGACGCGGACATCTTTAACGATAGAACTTCCCGAGTTTTCCGAAGTTTTCACACGGTTCCCTTACTTCCTCCCCCTCTCCCTGCACCCTCCCTCCCCCTCCACTTCCACCTCCACACCCCATCCTTACTCCCTCCCCCTCCTCCCAACCCCCATCCTTACCCCCTCCCCTCCCCATCTTCCCCCATCCACTCCCCTACCCTCCCCTACCCTTACGGACCAGCTTCTCGCCCGGAGCCAAACAACGAACCTTGACATCTAATGAATACCCAATGAGATCTTAATTTTGAGGGGGGGAGGGAGGTTTTTCATTCTTTTTTTTTCATGTCAACTGACTTGGAAAACATCTTCGTTAATGAGTCCAGCAACCTCAGAGTGTGCTGGTGGTGAAGGAAGAGGAGGCCGAGGGAGAGACGAGGGAAAAGAGAGGAGGAGGAGAGGAGGAGTAGGAGAAGGAAAAGGTATATCAAATAAAAGAGGATTGGAGAAGGGAAGGACAGGAGAATAATAGGGAAGAGAAAGAGGAGGGGAGAAGGAGAACAAGGAAGTAGAGCAGGAAGGGGAGAAGGAAGAGGAACCACCAATTAAAAGTCAAAGCGACGTAACATTATTTCCCAGACAGGTTATTGACTTTTACCATAGCATATCTACACTAAATACACACTAACAACTGGTCTTCCGGAATGTGTTGTTATTCTTATGAACATAAAAGGATAAAGGTTTTTAAATACCTTTAACTTGTTCTGATTTACATATAGAATTTTCATTCCGTTTAGAATTTATAAGCAGAGGATCACTACAACACCTTAGCAAACGTCTCGGTTAATCTTACTAGTTTCTTTCAATAATAGGTCTGTTTAATTTTCTTTCAATAGTATCTTTATAGATCTGTTTATTTGTCTGTCCATTTCTTTTCTCTCTCGCATTCTTTTCCTTCAATTTGTCTGGCTCCTCCTCCTTCGCCCCTGTCTATTCACCTCTCCTTCTATCCATCGGCTTATTCCTCCTTCCTCTCTCTTTCCCCTTCTTCTGTCTCCTTCGTCTGTCCTCAATCCTCCTCTTCACCCCCCCCCCCCCCCCAACTCAACTGGCGGCGGGACGGCAGGTGCAAATTATGGCCTCAACTGATACTTTTATGACCCCAAATATCGTACGCGGCTTGTCGATACTGGAGACGCAAGTATGGTAATAATGGAATATTTATGCCACGGGATCGGCTTCGCGCTGGAACTCTTCTGCGGTTCAATCGAGCGATGATACGAAAGAGGAAGGAGAGGGGGCGACGAGGAGAGAAGGAGAAAACAGAGGAAGAAGAAATAGCATCAGAAGGAGAGAGTTGATGAAGAAGGGAGGGTATAGAGAAAAGACGATATTGTCGGTATTTCATCTTTGTTATGATTTTTTTTCAGCGCTCCAGCCGAACCCAACCAATATATT
>NC_061854.1:11165487-11175487 GCF_019202785.1 Penaeus chinensis
CACATACATATACACATATACATATACATATATATATATATATATGTATATATCATCTATCTATATATGTGACTGTATCAAAGATTAAGACACAACATACGTAAATACATACCTAAGTAAATACAAACAGAGAAACGGAAATATCAGAAAAAGCAAGGGACAAAAAAGAGGAAGGCCTGACCCGGAGCCATAAACCCAACGAGGCCGAGGAGGCGCTCGAATATGCATGGTAATTAATCGGCTGAAGAGGCAATAACAGAATGATAAATGGTTACCGAGACGCCCGATAGCGAGGGGACGGGGTGGGGAGAGAAGGGAGGGAGGGGGGGAGAGAAGGGAGGGGTGGGGAGGGGAGGGAAGGGGAGGGGGAGGAGGCTATCTGCTTCGTCATGGCGTGATTGAAGGATTGATTGGTCCGTCATTAGCTTGAGTAAAGTTCACGAATCTCGCTTCTCTGTTCTTTTTTTCTTATGATTTTTTGTTTTTTTCTTTCTTTCTCTCGTGGTCGATCTCTTTCATGGGTTTGTGTTATCAATAATTGCTACATTTTCCTAAGACAGCAGGTTTCAGCGGGAGAGAGAGAAGAGGGAGGAAGGGAGGTTGGGAGAGAGAGAGAGAGAGAAAGAGAGCGAAGGACGGAGGGAAGGAGGGAGGGAGGGAGGGAGGGAGGGATGGAGGGAGAGAAGGACGGAGGGAAGGGAGAGAGAGGGAAGGAAGAAAGGAAGGAAGAAAGGAAGGAAGGAAGGAAGGAAGGGAAGGACGAAGGGAGGAGGGAGGGAGAAAGGGGAGGGAGGGAGAAAGGGGAGGGAGGGAGGGAGAGGGAGGGAGGGAGGGAGGGAGGGAGGGAGGGAGGGAGGGAGGGAGGGAGGAGAGGAGAGAGAGAGAGAGAGAGAGAGAGAGAGAGAGAGAGAGAGAGAGAGGAGAGAGAGAAGGAGGGAGGGAGGGAAGAAGAGAGGAAGGGGAGATACGCCAAAAAGGATGTTTATGACGCCTTGAACCCACTAGTTTACAATCTGTAAACATATAAAAACGGAAAGAAAAAAAAAAAACAAAAAAAAAACAAGTTATCTAAAATTGAATACTCGAGAGCACCGTCATCGTTACCATGCCAAGGATCTACAACACAGGCATCGTAATTTCGAATAACGAGACAAGAATTAAAACAGTCGCCCAAAAAATGTAAAACAAAATCTAAAAATACTAATAATCTTAGTAAGTAAAATATTCTTGACATCAGTAACTTATTTAATGAGATGCCTTGGTTCCATGAACTAACTGTCAAAACGAAATATGTTCATGAATTGGGGAGAAGGGGGAGGGGACAGGGGAAGGGTTAGCAAGAGGGAGAAGGAGGGAATGAAAGAGACAGAAAAAAGGGGAAAAACGGATAGAGGGAGTAGGAGAGGAAGGGAAAGATAGATGAGAACACAGAAAGAGAAGGAAGGAGGGAATAAGGAGGTGAGGGAGGAAAGAAGAATAGAATAGGAGGAGGTAAGGCAAAAAGAGTAACGGGCGGAGGGAGGGAAACACGTGAACACAAGGAAAGAAGCAACAAGGGCAGCGCAGTACACACGTCTCATAAAACCTGCAGCGCACTCATTACCGAGGGAGTACTCGTGTCTACCACCCCCTCTTGTCCCCTCCCCTTCCTCTTCCAATAAGGGGGGGGGGGGTAAGGGTGAACATGAACGGGACGAAAGACGAAAGTTGAGGTAAGGGTGAGGGCGAGACTAAAATTTGGGGTGATCGTAACTACGGAAATTAATTTTATCATTTAATTATAGGATGACGATGCTCTATCCTAGGCCTAACTACCAAGAAAAGAAAGAGAGAAAAGAACAGTGATCACAGACAGGAAAACCATAAATGTCAGATCAATGAACAGAGACCTCCCCCCCTCAAAAACAAAACAAAACAAAAAAATACTCCAAAAAGCTTACTCCTTTTAAATAATACAAAAGAAAGAGTAAAAAGAGAAAATAAGAAACAAACTAACAAAAACCAAAGAGGAAAAGGGCCCGAGAGGCGTGGAGAGCGACCTCGTCTCCGAAGGGGCTGATCCTCGAGCCCGGGCCCCGTGTGGACACAAGCAAATGGCGATTATTCTTTCATGCGTTCACCTGGCCTGCACCCCCCCCCCCCCGCACGTGCGTTTTTTTTAAATTTCTTCTTTGTTACGGTGTTGATCTGTTATTGTGATCGTTATTTTCCGATTTGTCATTGAAATCATCATCAATATTTCTATCTTTATCTTTTATTCTAATGCGTAAAACCATTATTATTATTACAATTATTACCATTGATATTACTATTGATGTTATCATCATTACTATCATTGTTATCATTGTTATTACTATCAGCATTATTTTTTGTATTGTAATTTTAATTATACAACTATTACAACTATTATCTTTTTATCTTTGATATCATCATAGTGACTGTTAATGTTATCCTCATCATTATCATTATTGTCAATACTATTATTATTTGATATCGTCGCCAATTGCATCCTAGAAACACATGTCCTAAATTACATAACCCAAAGATAAACATACAAACTATTTATCAATCTATAGAAATAAGAAACTGAACAAAGCGACGATGATATGTCGCGCTCTTCATACTTTAATATTTACACATGAATGAAATGTGTGTGTGTGTGTGTGTGTGTGTGTGTGTGTGTGTGTGTGTGTGTGTGTGTGTGTGTGTGTGCGCGTGCGTGCGTGCGTGCGTGCGTGCGTGCGTGCGTGCGTGCGTGTGTGTGTGTGCGTGTGTGGTTAGAGAGAGAAAGATAAAAAATACCCACCAATCACAAAGGCCGAATCGCGAACAGAAAAGCCAGCGAGTCACGTGCGCTCGCTAAGCCTCGTCCCGCAAACATTTCCTCCGCGGGAACAGCGCACTTCGTGGAGATAATGGCGTGCGGAACAGCGCCGGGGCCCCGTGTCATATTAAGCCACAACGGGAGCAAAAAAGGGCAGAAAAGATGGAGAGAGAGGGAGAGGGAGAGAGGGGGAAGGGGAGGGGAAGGGAAAGCGAGAAAGGGAGAGAGAGAGGGAGAGTGGGGATGGAGAGAGAAAGGGAAAGGAGTGAGAGGGGGAGGGAGAGGGAGAGGGAGAGGGAGAGAGGGAGAGAGGGAGAGAGGGAGAGAGGGGGAAGGGGAGGGGAAGGGAAAGCGAGAAAGGAGAGAGAGAGGGAGAGTGGGGATGGAGAGAGAGGGAAAGGAGTGAGAGGGGGAGGGAGAGGAAGAGAAGTGGGAGGAAGGATGCTGACGGAGAGGGAGAGGGAGAAAGAGAAGGAGAAAGAGAGTAGGTATATAAGAGAGAGAGAGAGAGAGAGAGAGAAGGAGTATTAGCGAGAAAGAGAGAGGGAGAGAATAAGAGAGTGAGCGAGCGAGAACGAGAGAAAGAGAGAGAGAGAATAAGCGAAAGAGCGAGCGAGAATAAAAGAGAGAGAGAGAGAGAGAGAATAAAAGAGAAAGAGAGAGAGAGAGAATAAGAGAGAAAGAGAGAGAGAGAATAAGAGAGAAAGAGATAGTGAGAAAGAGAAAAAAGGGGGAGGGGGGAGGGTCCGCTGCCAGCTGCGCGAGCGTTGACGATAACATGCGGGCGTCGTGTCTCGTTAGCTGTCCCGGCCCGCCCGCGCCCAACGCCCATACAACACTCGCTTACACTATTATCGAGGCAGAATTTATTACCACTTTGTCCATCTCCTCCTCCTACTTTGCTCACCCCTCTTGTTTTTTTTTTCTGCAGTCATTATGTATGCGGAAAACTGAATCTGGCTACTCGGTTATCTCCCGCGCCTATTGTTGTGTCCAGCCATTAATTGCGATTATCACTTATGGGCCGAGTTAATTGACTGCCAACTTCGCCTATCACTCTCCTTCTATTGTGTTCGCCTTCCCCCTGAATTATCGCCACCTCCTTGAATTCTTCTTCTTCGTTAATCTTACCTTCCACGTGTCCGCGCTCGCTTCGACTTACGTTCAACACGCGCCTTAAATCGCAGGCTAATTAGCTTTATATACGGCCACCCAGATAATGTGCAGCAGCGAACGATACTTACAAAAAAAAAAAAAAAAAAAAAAAAAAAAAATAATAACAAAGAACAAACAAAAACATACACAAAAATAGAAATACAAAAAAAAAAGAAAAAAAAGAAACCAGACAGGCCACAAAAGATGCTAATTCTCGCGTGGAAATACAAAGGGAAATCGGACAATGCAGCACAGAGAGGTAAGGCCTCAAAGGGTCGCCCAAAAAACAGAGTTAACATGACAATGGCCTTGGGCGGAGGCTGAGCTTTATTTCGCTCGGCCTTTTCACGCCTTCGTAGAGGGCTGACAAATTCATCAATCTTGCAAATCTAAATGAGAGGCGATAGAAAGAGCTGTACCTGACTATAACAGATAGTCGCACACGCAGCGATGCATATCATATAGATAAATAAATATAAATATATATATATATGTGTGTGTGTGTGTGTGTGTGTGTGTGTGTGTGTGTGTGTGTGTGTGTGTGTGTGTGTGTGTGTGTGTGTGTGTGTGTGTATGTGTGTGTGCATGTGTCAATATTTTTTCTATTCACTGACCTATTTATTTACAGAGAGAGAGGGACAGAGAGAGAGAGAGAGAGAGAGAGAAAGAGAGAAAGAGAGAGCGAGAACGGAATCGGACAAGAGGAAACAGCAGAAAAGCCAAGCCCGACGAGAACAATCCCTCCGCCTGCCCCTGGGTCGAGGGCCAAGGGGCGCGGCGGGGCTGACCTGAGCGGCCGAGGCGCGTCTCTGGCCTTTGAGTCACCTGGACAAACGTCTTCATATCTTGTCTAGCTAATTTCAACGACTGTAACATTGAATATCACACGAGCGAATTCATTAAAAAATAAATCCGCCATAAGCGAGAGTTTAATTAACACTTCGGTCCACTAATGAGTCTGATATACTCGCGATTTATATCAGAAAACAATACTTGACATAAATATTTGCTTTATACATATCCATGTCAAATAATCATATGATTCAAACATTTATTTTCCTCATAACCCTCTTATGATAGAGACCATTGCAGCCAATGAACATAGTAATTAAACTCACTGAAGAGTGATAAAAAATAATAAATACATTATTAAATGCAATGACATCTAAGGCCACCGCCAGTCGTCTCCTAATCATGCAAGTCATCTCCCAATCATGCCAGTCACTTCCCAGCCGTGATATGCAGTCATTCCCCAGCCATGATCTCCAGTCACTTCTCGACCGCGATCTCCAGTCATTCCCCAGCCATTATCTCCAGTCACTTCTCGACCGTCACCTCCAGTCATTCCCCAGCCATGATCTCCAGTCACTTCTCGACCGTCACCTCCAGTCATTCCCCAGCCATGATCTCCAGTCACTTCTCGACCGCGATCTCCAGTCAGCTCCAACCACCTGCCCCTTAGCCAGGAGGAACCGATCGCCAACGGGGCTCATTGCGAGCTCGTGCAGATATGAATTTATCAGCGGCCGACGTCTCTGCGCGCTCGCCCCGCACGCCAGATATATGGGGAGGTTCGCGGCGACATAAATAAGCGCCACTTTCGTCCACACCCAGGCTGGGGGCTAAGATGAAGGAGACGGAGGAGGGGAGGGGAGGGGAGGGGAGGGGAGGGGAGGGGAGGGGAGGGGAGGGGAAGGGGAGAAAAGGACATAAAGGAAGAGGGGTTCAGAGAGAGAGAAAAGTGAGGTAGGGGTGAAAAGGGAAAGAGGAGGATGAGGAAGAGAAGGAGAGGGGAAGAGGATGAAGGAAGAAAGAAAACAAAGAGAAGGAGAGGAATGTAAAGAGAAGGCAGAGGGAGAAGGAAGGGAAGTTAAAAGAAGAAACGGGGGGAGGGGAGAGGGAGGGGGAAGGAGAGAGAAGCGGGGAGAGGGAGGGAGACATGACGGCTCCCCACGAGGGGGTGCAGCGTCCCCCGCCCGCTGCGACCACCGTTTTTACCACAGCTGGGCCTGGGCTGAACTCTTTAATATGCTCCCATCGGCGATCACACATTTGTCTGCGGGCGGGGCGATGAGTGGCCGCAGCGCCGGCTGTCCATAAGCATTTGCATATGTCGAGGCGGATGTTTTTTTACATATAGAATAGGGAGCGTCCATTCTGGAGACGAAGGAGAAAAAGGGGAGAGCATTGTGAGAACGCGCCCTGCGAGTAAGCAACGCTCCCCATCAAATATTGCCATGTTTCTTATTTGTAGCCGTGTGCGTGTGTACAAGAACATTATGTACACATGTATCTGTCAGCCCGCATGAGATATATGTGAGCGACAGAAAATGTGAATGGATAAACGTGCGTAGGCGAAGCTTGCTCATTTGTTGTTTATGAGCGCGTGGGAAACTGACTGTGAACCCTGTATACGACTTCTAAATGTCTATCTATATCTATCTATAATCTAAGCGTGTGCGTCCGCGTGCATGTGTGCGTGCCTATTTAAATTTGTGTATGTACTATGTTGATCAAAACATTCCCAACTTCTGATGCATTTGCACAACAAACTTTCCCTGTAACTTCTGATAACTCTTTCGTAACTACTTCGTAAAGGAAAATATAACATAAAGAAAGAAAGAAAATCAAACGCATCCTCTTCCTTCACTACGAGCGAAACATTTAGTCGGATGACTTTTTAAAAATATTTTTTCCCGTAAATTTGACAGTCGACAGTAATTTCCAACCCCAACCATTTGCACTTTTGAAATACGCCTATAAATGCGTTGGAGAAAAAATACTAGGTCTGCCCAAAAATACAACCAGAAATACAATTCGTGTATTTCAAACGAAAAAAAAAAAAAAAAATCACTCGTTATTAACATTTCATCTGATTTATGAACTACATAATTGTCAATCATTAACAGTCAAACCGCAAATAATATCGTTTATTGCTATGTCTTTCATAATTCCCTCTTTAGCTTCCTTATCTTAGTAAATATACTAATTGCTGATACTCTGCATCCTATGTCTTAGCTTTAGTTATGCAGACACATGTAAAGCTTTATGACACCATCAACAAGGGTTACATATGACCTTTAACGCTTTTTTTTTTTTTTTTTTTACAAGTCCTTATATATCCAGTTTTAATAAAACAGTGCCCCAAAATTCCATAGGTCTCCAACAGACAAATTGGGAGAATCGATGCATACTTCTATTCCCTGCACTATCACATTTCCTTAATGAAACAATCAAATACAAGTTAATTATTATAATACTCAATAAACACTGAAAAGTCACTGCATGTGCCCGTCCATTCACCGATGCGGTTCGTTGTCAAACACAAACAAAACATGGCAATCCAAAGAGCATCCAATTTGTATACATCATGTGCATGAATGAAGCGTGAATGATTCTACAGACCGAACATTATGAATGGATCGCCTGTACTAACGTGTGTAGAGTTCAACTAATCCCATGGATTATCTAGGCCTTTTTAAACAAATATTGAATAAACAAGAAACCCTGAAGAGTTGAAATATCTTCTCCGCGTGTGTTTATGTGCTCAAGAATCCCACAAGTAACCACCTATTTATGAGGAATCACACAACACAACGAGGGAAGTAGCGCTAAATAAACGGAAGAGCGTGCAACAGAGTAATGTAAAGAGCTCTCGGGGCTGATAGAGAAATCCCCACCGCCTCAATGAATCTACGACCCCACGACGCGGGACTGGCTGGTCGTCCTCTCGCTGCCAACGACCCCTCCGAGAATCTACGAGCCAACGGAATCCCAAGCAATCCATCCGGCCTTCGCTCCTGACTCTAGTTTGTTCGCAGGGCACGGAGGACGAGACGAGCGTGGAGACACTGCTGGTTCCAAGAGGGGATTTCTCCGTTTCTTCTAGGTAATCGCAAGAGGTCAACGAGATTCAAGTGACGACAGGGTGATGAATAAAACTACGCTACTGACCGAAGGGAGGGGGAGGGGGGAAGGAGAGGAGAGAGCGAGGAGATAGATGAAAGGGGAGAGGGAGAGAGCAGGGAGAGATACGAACAAAAAAGAAGTAACATTTCCACAGCACAATAACAAATCGCAAAACAACACACGAGGAAAGAAGCAAAGGCGTATCAGCGAATCTCATCAGCGCAGAAAAAGAGAAAAGCCAAGACTAACCGACCGTGGGTGACGACAAATCAAGCGTAATGGCAACACAGGGACAGACAGACACAAACACCCCGTCGTTCCTCAGAAGCCATCCATTAGAAACAACACGATCATCTATAACGCTGGTAATAACTCATCAGCAACAAGGTCGTCCTGTCCCACCAGTAGCTCTAACTCCTGTTATTAGTAGGCGCTCATCACTTCTAGTTATAAGGTCAAGCTCCCACTCCCTTGCTCGGACCCGCTCCTAATGCCTAGCTCCAGAACTCATCGTGCTCATCGGCCAAACTACCAACGTAAAGCGACCACTGTTTTTTTTTTCCAAACTCCCACTCCAACCCACTACAAACTGCTTACACCCCCCTTTACAAACTGCTTGGCCCAACTACATGCAACTGACCTTTGCAAGCTTTCCGGTGCGTGATGGGCTTGGTGGAGTCCCTGTAGAATCCCTCCTTGCAGTAGTGGCAGTGTCGCCCCGCCGTGTTGTGTCTGCACTTGAGACAGACGCCGCCACTAACTCGCCCCGACAACTTGTACAACTCCATGTTGAACCTGCATCGTCGAGCGTGCAAGTTGCAATCACATGCTGCAATGGAAGGAGAGAGGAAAAAAACATTAGAATTTTGCTGTGTCAATCAAGTTGGTTTGTATTTGTTGACGTTGCAACAGAACAGATGATTTTTACTTGACGAAAGGAGAATAATATTTCTTTTGGAGGTAACGGAAAACTGAATTTACGCGGACGCCGCTGGAATTTCTGGTGGGCGAAAAATGATTGTCCGTCGATTGAAATTCATGTCTCCTTATATATTTTATTGTACACATCTTGTACGCTTGTAAACATCACATGGACAAACAGTTTTCATGAATATTAAAGTACAAACATTGGTGAATGCCCTTATACAAATATTGGTTAATGTTAAAATAAAATGTATGTATCTCTACAAACACGCACACACACACTCGTATATGTAAATGTGTACAAACACACACACACACACACACACACACAGATATATATTTATTTATATATACATAAAAACTTACACAAACATACATATATATACACATAAACACACACACACACACACACACACACACACACACACACACATATATATATATATATATATATATATACATATACACACACAAACACACATATATAGTAAGACATACAAGCACGCGTTTGTTTGTATCTATGCATTGTACAGTATGTACCTGAAAATGTAAATAGTAACATACCCATGACAGTAACTACAAACAAACAAACTTCAGTTCCATCAGCATACAAATGACGGCAATTAGGAAAGAAGCCCATATACCTTACCCTAGCCCCCCCTCTACCCCCAAGATACTACGCCCCCCCCCCCCCCACGCGCCGCAACCCGATCTCGCAAGAAATCCCCGGGCGATAAGCAAGCATTTCTTCCCCTCCCCCTCCTCCCGCCCCAAGCCCCCCTTACCCCTCCTCCCCCTCTCG
This sequence comes from Penaeus chinensis, assembly GCF_019202785.1. Taxonomy (NCBI): domain Eukaryota; kingdom Metazoa; phylum Arthropoda; class Malacostraca; order Decapoda; family Penaeidae; genus Penaeus; species Penaeus chinensis. The sequence continues at coordinate 11,175,102 of NC_061854.1, forward strand.
ATCCATGCCCCCCTTTCCCCACCTCCCCCCTCACTCCATACCCCCCTGCCCCCGCTCCCTTCATCCCATTCAAGAATTTCGCGCAGCACCACCTCCCCCCTCCCTCTCCGGTGACCCCCGGCCCCCCCATGCGCAGCCACGGAGACCGAGCATGTTTAATAATGGTCGACAATTAAAGCTTCCTTATTTGGCCATAACCGGCGTGTTAGACTCGGAGGCTCACCCACGCGCAGGGCTCCATCCACACGCCGGCTTGCCTACGCCCATCCACACCTGTTGGGCGGAGGGCGGGCGGGCGGGCGGGCGTGCGGGCGGGCGGGCGGGCGGGCGGGAGGGAGGAGAGGGTTATCTCCTCGGTGCATGTCAGGGAAAGAAAGAAGGTGGTG